>NC_134483.1:136303265-136603265 GCF_040206685.1 Ascaphus truei | reverse complement strand
CATTCGATTAAGGGTCTGGTGGCCGCGGCCACGCGTGCCGCCGGCAGCAGCGGGTTCGCAGCCTAAGCCTTTTGAAAAAGATTTAACAGTGTGCTTGTTGTTGTTACTGGCAGCAGTAAAAGCCTTAAGCACAGCAGAAGATGGCATTGTGATGGTGGTGGTGGTGGGCCTGTTTTTTTTTTTCAGTATATAGTAAATGTGTTTTTTTTAACATACTCAATATTATGCTTCCACACATTATAGATTTTAATTTCAGAAATCCTAACTAGGAATAGGGGCACACAGTAGCCAGCTGACTGGAACTTTCTCTATCAGTTTCCCTTTTACAAACAAAGAAAAATCAGAGTGCAAATATCATTGAAAGTGATAAACGTGAACACAAGTGTATGATATAGTAGAATAAATTAATACAATCCCTTGAATATAGTGCTGCTCCTGAGACAGACTCAATCCAAGCACATAGACAAATGGCAGAAAAAGGGGTTCGTAAGCGCAAGTAGATCTAGGAATATGTGGAAATAAAATACAAAAATAGTGCAATAATGTATGGTAAACTAAAATAAGTGAAGTAATAGATGTGTAACTCACTCACATGGTCTGTGAGTGGTTAAAGCAGTACGGTTATTCAGAGTGACAAACTCATATGTGCATCCAGGAACCATCGTTGATGTGTCCGTCAGGGCCAGGTGAAGAGAAAAAGGGACAGGGGGAAGGGAGTTTCCCCTGATGAAAAATAGAAAAAATAATGATTGTGCAGATTGCTTTATAAATTAAAAACAAAAAGGTAATAGACTCACAGGCAAAATGTGAATGCAGGAACTGAGACCACCCAGGGTCGAATTCAGGATTAGACGCAGCACTCAGGGTTCATCTGAGGAATCTGAATGTAGCAAAATGCGTGGGGTCGAGCTACTGAGGACTACTTTGATGACTACTCAAGTGGATATTCTGGAGGCATTCTCAGCCGAGAATTGGTTCCTCTTTCCCCGAACACCAACTAACTTTCCCTGTGAACGGCTGTTAAAACTGGTAAACCAGTGGGAGAGAAAGTGCTGCATCTAATTCTGAACTCAACCCATTGTGGTCTCAACGCCTGCACATGCCTTTTGCTTGTGAGTGTATTACCTATTTGTTTTTAATTTTCTCCATAACATTGCAAAACAACATTGTCATGGGAGACCAGGGATTACACCTTTATACTGGGATCATATCACTGAGCAAAACCAAGAAGTAAAACAAATTGCGATTTATTCCTTTGAAACAGTCGTACACACAATGGATTACAATACACAGGAGAAAACACACTTACTGTGGGTCTGGGCTACACAACTAAACTTTCTTAGTCAAAATAGTAAATAAAACAAAGTCTTTAGGTTGACCAGGACTCTTCCCACAAAGTCCTGGAACTCAAATTGGCATGAATTTCCTGACTACACTTCTGTATCTCTTCCGGAGATGCCAAAATCCCTTGACCGAGAGAAAGTACCAAACGTCCTGGTACTCTTTTCGGCGTGTAGTTCCAGCCACGACCACTACATTCTCTTCTCAGAACCTGGCCCTGAAAAGTGGGACTTAGAAAATTTCTTGCCTTGAAATTTCTGAAGCCGGCTCGCGTCTTTTTCTCATAGAGTTCAAATTTGCCGCTGCTGTTTTGGCGATTAGAATCTGACGTCCGGATTTGCTCCTGGGTTTCTTATAGTATTTCAGATTCATTCATGAAATACTACAGCCAATCCGAGTCTGGGAACTTTACAACCAGCCTATCAGAGGGCTGTCAGTCCCCCAAAGCTGGGCAAGCAGCTCATCTTAATGTAACGAGGGCAAGCACAAGTTTGCCACCTTAGCCACTTGTTATTCAGACCCCCTTCCCCCACTGGGTTAGGTGCCTCCAATGCCTCCTGTCTGGGAGGGCAAATGCTAGCTGCGATGGCTGGCATTGTTTCCAAGACGAGGGTACTCCACCTAACCATCCTGCCCAAATGGCTTTAACCATTCTGGCAGAATCTGTGACTTTGAAGTACGGACCTAGGGCAAACTCAGTGGCACCGCATTTTGGTAGCCCACTAGCCCCCCTCAGAGTACCGTCTTTGAAGTCCCAGCTAATAAGTATAATGCATTTACAAATATCTCAGTTTAATAAAAATATACTTTTCCACTTTTTACTTTGTCTAAGGCTACGCTTATAGTGCTGGCAACGTCGACGCAACGGTCAGGCGACGGTTGCTGTAAAATGAAATAGAGATGACTTCCAGCGATCGCGACCAATCCGTCACGCCGTGCTTACTATATGCGCACGCCACGGCGGCAATGCATTTGTTTTGCCGCAACTTCACATCGCTGTCACCGTCGCAGGCACTATAAGCGCAGCCTTAGAATTTTGGGCTATGCGGGGTAGAATGGGACCATATACTTTTAATCCCACTAGCCATTACACTCACACTGTAAACCTGAGTTATACTGTATAAACCTTAAAGCCACATTGACTATCAAACATTTTATGGAACATAAAAAATATTCAATTTGTTTTCCAAGTCCCACAGTGAAATGAAAAGATCCATAGCCTCAATCACAGCACCGTATCTCCTTCCCTCAAGGCAGCGGTGCACAAACTCCCCGCGCCTGCACCCCTCCCCACCTGCTCCCTCCTCGACCGTGCCCCCCCTCGCATCTAATGATGCGTCGAATTAATCTGCAGGGTCATGTGACATTACGTCACCAGCGGCGTCATTTGATGTCACGTCTCCATGGCCATGGGCGTCATTTGACGACGCCTTGTAATAGACCCGTGTGACCAGAGCTTGGTAAGTAAGTTTACTGAGGCCTCGCGCCCTTAGCGTGGGGCCTTTGGAAACACAGCACCCCCCAAGAAAAGTCTTGGGCCCCCCAGTTTGCGCACTGCTGCCTTAAGGAAACCTAATTTTCCCTAGAACCAAAAAAGCCTAGGCACACTCCAGGGCAGTATATCTTTCCTTCACTGAAATTTGGACTTAGGTTTCATAAAACTTCTCGCAACTTAATATGCAGTTATAGAAACCCCAGAACCTCTATACTGATTATGGGGTACCTGGGCATATTCTGGGGGACCCTCACTAACTTAGGGAACCATAATGGTACCCGGGATATACAAATCCCTATGCCCTTATTTACCTTTCTGTTCTGTGCTGAAGCAGGTAAACCTGGCGGTGATTCGCGTAACTGTTTTCAAGGGAGGACTTTGACCAGATTGATGTGCCTGGGAATATGACCTGATTCTCAGAAACAATTTTGGGCTGGCCAGCAATTCTGGACCCCTTCTACTGTACCTAGACACATTCTGACAACACTTTTACTGCAAAGTCCCCCCTGAAACTCATAGCCTGACAATCTCCACTAGTTAGTACTCCTGGAGAGGTAAAACACACATAAAACCTTTATTGTTATACAATACATTCATTGCAGATACCATACACAGGTTGAAGAACTGACACTCTAAAACCTGAAACATGGCTAAGAGGTAACTTGCCGGGCATAACACCTTTATTGATGGCCTGGTTACACCTGCACCATAACATACAAATTTTCCTTTCTTACTCTACTGCTATAATGCTAAATTATGCTCTCATTCTCTCCCATCTCAACTATTGTAACCTTCTGCTATCTGGCATTCCTGCCTCTCACCTATCTCCTCTGAAATGTATCCTAAATGTTGCTGCTAGAATAACTTTACTCTCTAAAAATCTATCTCATTCTCTCTCTTGCTGAAATCCCTCTCATGGATTCTTATCAAATCCTATATTACACACAAAATTACCCTCCTCACGTTGAAGGCTATACAGGCATACCCCGCTTTAACATACACAATGCGACCGGAGCATGTATGTAAAGTGAAAATGTACTTAAAGTAAAGCATTACCTTTTTTCCACTTTACAATGCATGTACTGCACTGCAAACATCATATATGGCATAACTGATGTAAATAATGCATTTGTAACCAAAATAAATACAGTAGGCTTTATTGAAATAAAATCTTTAATGTCAGCTGATTTTTCTTATAACTGCTGACAGATACAACATGGATGAACGGAAAATTATTTAAAAATATGTAGGAGGATGAAGGAGAGGGCATATCTTCTACTGTACAGTATTTTTACTGAAAGAGCATGAAGGTGAGGTGCATTTATTTGACTGACTGATATATTTTTGGGACTTTGATATGTGACTTTGGTGAAAACAATACAGTACAATACTGTACAGTGTTTTACAATGCTGTTCTTCCTTAGGCTGCGCGTATAGTGCCGGCGACGCGACGGGTGACGTCACCCATCCCCGCTAGCAAAAGTTATATTTCACTTCGCGCCGGCATTGCGGGCTCCCGGGCATTTGATTTGTTCGGGGGCTGTCACATGAGGCGACAGCCCTTTAAAAATCAAATATTCCCGGCTTCCAAAGTCCGCTCCGTCGCATTGCCGCCGTCGCGCTTACTATAAGGTTCATACTCAGGTCTTTGATCAGCTTGGCTTACAGTGATGAAATTCACAGCCTCTATGTGCTGTACATGTAGTTTCCCTGCTTGATCAGAGCTCCAGTACAGGTAGGGAGTCGGTTTAGCTGGTGCTAAATGGCACATGCGCGAACTGCTGTTTCCCTGCTGTTTCCCTCTCGCCTTCTCACACACACTCTCTCTCTCGCCTTCTCACGCACACTCTCTCTCTCTCTCCATCTCACGCACAATCTCTCTCTTGCGTGCACACTCTCGCGTGCACACTCACACATGCACTCTCACTGAGTCACGCACTCTCTCACTCAGTCACGCACGCTCTCACTCAGTCACGCACGGTCTCACTCAGTCATGCACGCTCTCACTCAGTCACGCACGCACTCTCTGTCACTCAGTTACGCACACACTCTCTCCCTCAGTCAGGCACACACTCTCTCCCTCAGTCACGCATGCACTCTCTCCCTCAGTCACGCGCGCACTCTCTCCCTCAGTCACGCACGCACTCTCTCCCTCAGTCACACACACACTCTCTCCCTCAGTCACGCACGCACTCTCTCCCTCAGTCACGCACTCACTCAGTCAGTCGCACACCCACACAGTCGCACACCCACACAGTTGCACACCCACACAGTCGCACACCCACACACAGTCGCACACCCACACACAGTCGCACACCCACACACAGTCGCACACCCACACTCAGTCGCACACCCACACTCAGTTGCACACCCACACTCAGTTGCACAACAACACACACACTCAGTCACACACACACACACACACTCAGTCACACACACACACTCAGTCACACACACACACACACTCAGTCACACACACACACACACACACACACACACACACACACACACACACACACACACACACACACACACACACACACACACACACACACACACACACACACACACACACACACACACACACACACTCAGTCACACACACTCAGTCACAAACACACACACACACACTCAGTCACACACACACACACTCAGTCACACACTCAGTCACACACACACACACACACACACACACACACACACACACACACACACACACACACACACACACACACACACACACACACACACACAGTCACACACACACTCAGTCACACACACACACACACTCAGTCATACACACACAAAAGCAGAGAATGCAGTAGAAGAGCACCTCCTCCTCCCCCATAGCCTGTAACTCACATGCAAAGTTCCACTCTACAGCAGCAGCAGGCTGGAGGAGGGAGGAGAGAGAAGAGAGGAGGAGAGAGGAGGGAGGGAGGAGGGGAGGAGGAGAGAGGAGGGAGGGAGGATGGAGGGAGGAGGGGAGAGGAGGAAGAAGAGCCAGGAGCCGCAGTGCGGGCGGAATCACTGCTATAGCTGCTGATTGATGGCGCGCCCGATCTCCCCGTTCCCCCTTCCCCTTTACCTGCACTCCCACTCAGTTATGGACCACAATGAAGGAGGTTGCAGTATTGATGAGAGGTGCGCACGCACGCCGCCCCCTGGTGTCCATACTCGCGAAGCACGCGTATGTACAAAGGGGTATGGTGCAACTAAAAATAAATGTACGTTCTTGCGAGTGTTCGTAAAGCGGGTGTATGTAAAACGGGGTATGCTTGTATACCTTTTCTGCCCCTCTTTACATCTCAGCCCTAATATCTCGCTATACTCCATACCGACTCTTGCATTCTGCTCAAGGATGTCTTCTCTCTATATTTTTTGTATCTAAAGCCCTCTTCCTCCTAAAATCTTTCTCACTCACTGCCCCACACATCTGGAATGCCCTTGACCTGAACATCTGACTAGTACCCTCTCTCTCCACCTGTAAGGCCTATCTTAAATCTGTCTTGAGAAAGGCTTCCTCTAAGCAGCAGAAATGTTGGTTTATGGCTAGGTTTAAAAAAGTCCATTGTGCCAATCTGTTCACTGGATTCTTACCAATTGGATCCATGTTTACAAAGTGGTGTATTCCATAATACAGCTTCTGGTGGCAGAAGACATCTCAACGTCCAGTCAATTAATGAGGCTGTGACATTTTTTCCAATACTGAAATGTGATTTATGGCATATCCCCACTTAGTAAATATGTGTCTAAATACTGAACAGTTTATTAACACAACCCTACAGCTTGACCTTGTTGTTTCTACAGTAGTTAAATGCTAATGAAAACACTAAGTTATAACTAGAAATAAAGATGTCATAAATCTTTTATGTCACATCAAAAAGTTTAGAATATTTTATTTTGCCTTGGAGTCATATATTTTAAAATTACTGTCTTTTTATCTGCAAGTCGTCATTAAATTGCCCTAAAACTCTTCTCTCAAGTTCTGATTTAACAACTATACTTATCTTGATATGCTACTTAGATCAAGCGCTTTAAAAAAAATCCAATTTGAGATTTTTTTTTTCAATAACTCAGTAGATATATTTGAGAGAATTCCAGTTATATAGCTATTTTGCTTTCTGAATACCTTTATATAATCAGTGAATGTTTTAACATACTACTGAAGTTATTTACAAAATATAATTTTAGTAGGTTTCTTTTTTTTATCAGATATCTATTATAGTTCCTTATTGGCTGATGCATTTCTAAATAGTTTCCAATTCAATTGAAGTAATATGGATTTAATCAATGTACAGTATTCAGAGTAACAAGGTTCCAAATGCTGAATCCCCAATGGTAAAGATTATGTCCAATGGAGGGGGTTTGCCTTATTTGAGGGTGTCAAATTATAGACTTTATTTTACTTACTTACTTTATAATTTCCCTTAATTTCTCTACATAAAGAGGGTTCTGTGTGTAAGGATTCTTACTCAGGATGGTTATATGAACCTGACTCAGGAGGATATACAATTCTCCTCTGGATAGATGACAATTTACAGTAAAATTTCTATAAAACAGGACTACATGGGCACAAAGTTATAATGACAATACATGGTTACATTAAATGACCAGAGGTTATACATTCAATATACAGACATTTCATGTACAGTTAAATAGTATAAATGTTTTGGGGGAATTGTAACAGAGCATCTCAAATATCAGCAAAAAGCAGCAAAAGGCTGACACCCTATGGCTGCCACCTTTATGGTGACGTGTAGTCTCATATCAAAGAGAATTCGGACGTGAAGTGATTGCATCCAGCTGCTAAAAGTTCCACAGATTAAAAATTCAAGGAGGGGGAGGAGGAGAAGGTGATGAATTACAAGCTTTTCAAACGGTGTCTGTCCTTTCTTGATGAAAGTATGTCCATGCTAATTTAGTGGACAGGAGCAATGAAGGGGGATTATGATGGGGAAACTTTTTAAGGGAGGCACCTTTGGGGAGTCATGTGGTCTCATATCAAAGATAATTCTGATGTGAAGTCATTGCTTTGGTTTCTTTTGCTTTCCATAAGTCTACACCCATGACAAATTGAGTCACCTGGTAGGAGTTGCCACTTTCTTTTATATAGATTTTTTGTGAGATTCACAGAGGGCCCTTAGTTCCTCTTGCTTCGCTTAATGAAAGGGGTAATTAAATAATTTTTGAAGCAATGCAATGGTCCGCAACTTCCATTCACTTTAAACTAGTGCGATGGGCCTCTTCGGACAATATAGAATGATTATATCTTTAGCTTTTTTGCCCTGCAAATACAGCTCTGCCCTTTTTTCAATGCTTCAGAGGCAGTGATGTCAGACTGGGCTCATGAGGAAAATACTATAAATGGATCTATCCAACAGAACAGCTACACTTCAGGCTGATACACACCTAATGGAGGATTTCCCAGGAACCATAGCCAATGTACTTGTATACAGTGACTAATGAGGCAAGTATATTTTTGTCCTATATTTAGGTTCTACTAAAGCTTAAACAGAACATGTTATTTTTATTTCCTTTGGTTTTTACATTTATGTTAAAAAATAATAAAAAATTTTTTTTTTTTAGTGAAATCAAATATGTATATTCCTGCATTGAATTAATTATTACTTGTGGTCTATGTATAACTACAAAGAAAAACATGTTTTACAACAATGATTTATTTTAACATGCAGTTTCTTACATCTGCTACATATTCTTATATAAGGTGAGTTACGCCGCTTTAAATCTAGCAGATTAGGGGCCATATCCACAGAGGTCCATTAATTCAGGACTCATAATGTGACATTACCCATATCAGTAATGGTCGTTTTTGTCCCTGAGGTTAATGAATATCCACAAAGATAATGACATGCAAAACAATTCCCGCTGTATAACTCATTAGCGCTGGCTTAACATCATGTTATATTACCACAATCTTTCATTAAGGGAAGGGGTGAGGGAGAGAGAGAGAGAGAGGGGAAGAGATGAAGAGACAGAGAGGAAATAGAGAAAGAGGAGAGTGAATATAATGTAATGCCCCAAACACTACCATAAAGAGATACCAGTGAACAAACCAGAGATACATCTGAGGCACCTGGGAAATATGCTAATTTAGAAATGAAAAGTATATTCAAATGATTAAAATTAGCATATTGCCCAGTTTTGTTGACAAGTATTTCTCCAAATTTTGTATAAAGGAGTGTTTAAGGGGGTATATGTCACTGGGTTCTTTGTGAAAATAGGATTCTCTCTTTGTGTGCCTCTCTCTGTCTGTGTACTTGTGTATAACACTGAACACACCTGAAATACCTCGAAAATATGTTAATTCGGATATGCAAAGTAAATTCAAATGATTAATATTAGTATAATCTCTTTCTTACTCTGTGTATGAATGGAAGTAACACAAAAACAAAACTGAATGACACATGGTACAGATGGGTCAGTGGTTCAGAAGCAGATCCCCTGCGAATATGCACTCAATATCACTCAAAAGGGAAACAATGGAAAATGAGCATAAATAATTATGAGAATTCACCTTAAGAATAGTACATCATAGAATGGTATCAGTTTAAAAATCTTTTATTATATCCAAATAATTCAAACATAGGGCTTTCAAATGTATTCTAAATAAAACAGCAGTGCTGCTTGATGTAGGCACTACTGGATACATGATGCAATATTCACCTCCAGACAGACGACTATATACATAATAGTAGGTTTTGGATTACGGTAATTAGACCCTAAGGTGTACACAGTGAACCGGGTTTGAGCGTCCTAAGAAGAAGGGAGTTTCTAGGCCAAGTCCCTCCTTCCATGACCACGCTACAATTGAAACTATGTTAAAGTCCAACTACACCATGGTAATAACGGTTACTCTTGAACATTAGTTACTCTGACAACTGTATGAATGGAATTGGGACATCCAGACTCCCAGTGTAGAGACCATGGTAAGAACGGTTCTGGCACAACCGAAATGCCACAAACATTGTGGAAACAGTTAATCTAAACAAGGATGGATGGTTCTTAGTGGGTACTTCATCAAGTACAGAAGACACAAGAAGTGTTTGGTGGTCTCCTAAGTACTGCCTGTGTGGATATAAACACTGGTTACTTTCCAAAAGTCTGTCAGGTACTATCCTATGTGTAATACCATCTAGGTCTGCTGTTGCAAGGAATGGGTACAATGTTTGTGCTTGGTAATAATCATGCAATGTGCAGATCCTATAGTACTGAACGTAAATAGAGGCAGTAATTAGTGTTAAGAATATATTAGACATTCTCACCAGTGATTTTCCACATTAGTCACTAGTGTAAGGTAAGGGGAACAATAATCATGTCACATGCTAATTAGGCACTGTCCCCATATACCTCCTACAATACCAGTGTATACAGATTGCATGACATTGAAAATTGACGTTAAATACTTATGTCAAAAGCCTATATTTGAAACTATTTGGATATAATAAAATAAATTTAAACTCATACCATTCTACCATTTTCTGTTCTTAGGGAGAATTCTCATACTAATGTACTGCTCCGGCAGCTTTTATTCGAAGTAATCACCGGCTTGTATCTGGCATGTTCCTGGAATGCCACGCTGTTCACCCGGAGCATGCCGGGCTCCCAGCCAGGGTCATGCCCGGCTGACGCGCGGTTGATGTGTTTATTGATAATGGTTCGGATTTTAATAGGCTGCAATGCTTCACGTGTCCGCCAGATGGCATAAATTCATGAATTGTAATGCGCCGAATCAGTAATGTGTCGGCTTGCAGGTGTTTCGTTTAAAAAAGATACCGTACCACAGTGTGCTATTGTAACTTGGCCTTGGCCTTGAGACTGAAGGAAGAGGTTGCAAAAATGTATCAATTTAGGCTTTTCATATTAAAGAAAGACAAAGACCAGTTTCAGTTTGTCTTACACTATTCTCCAGAGACCCACCCGCCATGAGTGTTCAAGTGTAGCCTGCTTTCCAAAAACCTGACAGAAGTTACGCGTATTTGATATGGGCCGCGATTAATGCAACAGATGATAAGATGGCAACAGTTGCTCAAATTTATCAGTATTTTATCGAAAACTATGACTTTTACAAATTTTCGCCAACTCCTCATACGTGGAAGCGTGCAATAAGGAAAAGGTTATGTAGTGACCCCTGTTTTCACCGTATTGAGCCCCAAATCGTTGGAGGGTATTGGTGTGTGTCACCGGATTTTTCCCGTATCTATGATCATGGAGACGGCAAAAGGCAAAGGGTCGTGTTAAAACCAACTAAGAAGCGACAGTTGCTGCCAAGCAATGCACCAGCACCAGCACCAGCACCGGCTTCCAATGACGGTCCCACTGTCAGTGACAACCCTGAGCCTGAGGCTGAGCTGGATTTGGCGTGCAGTTTTGATGAAGCTTGCATGTACCTAAGCGATTTCCAGCCTCCCCTGCTGACTACAGGTGGACTAGTCCCGCTGCTAACTATCGACGTGGATGATGAAGAAAGCTGGACTGGCAGTGGACCGGCGCCGGAGCAAGCTGAATGGGAAATTCAATGGTGAGTACTGTCTTGTTGCCGTATTATTTTGGTGGGGCTCGCTGGGTACTTCTTTAGGGGGCTGACCATTACTGTGCTGTACTGTACATTAAAACTCTTCTTTTTGTTTTTTCTCAGAAAAGAAAACGGCTAATGGGGGGATTTCGATGGGTAATATTGTACTGTATGCTGATGTTTTCCGGCCGTACAGTATACTGTACTGTGTAATAAACCCGAATAAATAAAACTATGCATTTATTCTAAATGTTCAGTATCGTGTCATTATTTGTCTTCCACAGTATACTGTACAGTGGCATACAGTGCCTAACATCTATGGGCAAAAAGAATTTTGTTCCTAGGTGCCCTAGAACAGAAGTTCCCACGCCAATTGCCCGTGAACTTGACCGCGGCCCTAAGTAGTTCCCACGCCAATTGCGCGAATAAAATATAAAATTACCCGTTCTGTGGGTCTGAGCGGGTTGAAATTTACCTGGTCCTCATGCGGGGGGACCCTTGCCATAGTGGCAAAATATCAGCCTTGCACGACCCCCGAAACCGGAGGTACAAAAAGACAGTTTAAAAGCACATTACCAAAGTGGCTTTTTTTCTTCCATGCAAGTCAATGGCAGAAGCCTGAACTTTAACATCACCCTGACTCCGTTCTGTTGCCACGAGAGGGTCGCAATTTGCCATGCAATCCTGCCGCAACTAGGACTACATGGTGACCGAATCTGAGCCCTCTAGGTCGAACAGAACCGAAGTTGTGGGTTCTAGGTTTCTGCTCATTCTGACTTAGCCGGTTCAAAGCTTTCTCCGCCATTACGCTCAATGGTAGGACCCTCCTCGCCGGCGTGACCCTTTCTTGCCGCCATTACTGCTCGGACCCTGTTGGGGTCAAGTGAGGGGGTTCCTAACATCTAGGGGCCAAATAAATTTTATTTCTAGGTGCCCTAAAACAGAAGTTCCCACGCCAATTGACCTAGTTCCCACGCCAATTGACCTAGTTCCTATGCCAATTGCGCGACCAGACAGTTAAAAAACAGTGCAGCAAGCCTCTACAGTACATTTGTTACACTGGCAAAGGAGCACATGGAAACTATTTGAGGCAATACAACTTATTCTTTTATTGGTGGAGTCAGTACAAAAACATTTATTTACACATACAGTACAGTACTGTACAATGTTGAAACATTTAAAGTGCACAGCAATTCAATACATCAACACACAATAATACATTCTACAGCCTTTATTAAATTCTTCTGCCACAAAACATTTTTGGTGCATGGGGCAAAGGGAGTTAAAGTGACTTGCTTTTTATGTACTGTATTTGGGGGTTGTCTTTGGGGGTTTATTCATCCAATTATTATGATGAACTGCCTTTTGAAATTACACTGCTGTTAACTATTTCAGCCACACACCTCCAGAGTTTTTAATCGCTCCCTAGCCAAGCATATTGCCATTGTGTTCTTAATCCGCCCATAGCCGAGCTACAAACACAGTACGCCTGCGTCTAATCACACCATCCCCCTCCCCCAACCCTTAGAGGCCTGTTGTTTGAAATGTAAATCTGATGTGCACAGCACTGTGAGAATTGAGAGTACACTGAGACAGTATTTCATCAGGATGTGAAAATATTGGTCTGTCACTATGGTTTACAGTCACATGTTTTTAATACAATACAGTACATTCTTTAATATCTTTAAAATAAAAATATATAAATCCTGGTATAAATCCTGGTAAAATATTTTATAAATGAATAAATAAATAAAATAATTCATTGGTGCACTGTAGGGGTGGCTGTCAATGATTATGATTCGCAGGAAAGTGAATACAGACATACCCCGGTTTAAGGACACTCACTTTAAGTACACTCGCGAGTAAGTACATATTGCTCAATAGGAAAACGCCAGCTCACGCATGCGCCTGTCAGCACGTCCTGAACAGCAATACTGGCTCCCTACCTGTATCGAAGCTGTGTGCAAGCAGGGAGACTATAGAGCCTGTTACAAATGTGTTATTTACATCAGTTATGCTCGTATATGAAGATTGCAGTACAGTACATGCATCGATAAGTGGGGAAAAGGTAGTGCTTCACTTTAAGTACATTTTCGCTTTACATACATGCTCCGGTCCCATTGCATACGTTAATGCGGGGTATGCCTGTAAATATTTTTTTTATTTTATCAGGAACCAAAAAATACACATATAAAAATAATCAGGAATAATACATACAGTAATGCAGTTTTATTAAGTTATTTTGGCAGCTTGAAATTGGATAACCATTTGGAAAACCTTTGTAAAACATGGGGAAACATGAGTAATGCACATTTATAAGAATATTATTTAATACTACAGTATATACAGTACAGTACTGTAATGTACTGTATAATATACTGTACTGTATATACTGTATAGTACAATTAATTTTTCTTTAGTCTTTATCTTTTCCTCATTCTGTCTGCAGTACAGTAGTTCATTGAGAGAGGAGAGGTTTTGTGTACATCATTGCTGCTGTTTATATACTGTACATTTGACTGTACAAGCAGATTTGACTGGACACAACACCCCCATCCCCCTAGGCCACCGTTTTTCCTGGAACGACAAGAAAACCAAAAATTAGTGCAGGTACTGTATTGTATTATGGCAGAACTACTGTAGGTGGCTGGTGCAGCTTTCTCTGGAAAGAAAAAAAATGGGGCAGTTAGTAGGCAGTTACTGTAGTAATGTCAAACTAGTGTACTGTATACTGTACTGGAACTACTGTACTGTATACTCTGACTACTGTTAAATTCTATGTACTATAACCTGATGGCTGGTGCTGCTCTCTCTGTAAAGAAAAAACTAACTACTGTATACAGTACTAGTACTCTTACTATCTGGAAAGAAAAAATCTTTGCCATACTTACCTGTAACATACTGTACTTACAATACTACAGCACAGTACTACTTTCCTGATGCTTGCCCATTACGCGCGATGACAATGGGCAACACAGTGGCAATATGGTCTATATATTTATTGCAGCGTTCCACAGTGAGTACATCGTTCCAAAAACTCAGTATGCCTTTCAACAACTCGTCCTTTTTGGAGGGTTTCACTTCTTTCCGGATATGGTCCTTCAGCTGATGCCAGACCATTTCGATCGGATTGAAGTCTGGCGACCTGTCATTGGAAAGAAAGGACAATTGGTTTAAGAGCTAAAAACAGTGGGGAACAAAAATGGGACACTGTCTACTGCACTTACTCCGCTGGCGTCTTCACCAAGTTGATGCCGCGCTCAAGGATATGCGCCGTTGACGCAGTGTGCTTGGGATCGTTGTCCTGGTAGAAGCGGTGACCATGGGGAAAGTCGCGTGTGATGTATTGCACTATCTTGGGCACAATGTTGTCTTGGAAGAAAGCTTTATTCATGATTCCTATAGCAAGAAAAGAAAAGTGCTCAAAAAACTGCACAATAGTACAGTACAGTGCATACGGTAAGGCAACACTAGTCAAGTACAGTGCATTAGGCGACATTATATTTGATAAATTTTACCTTCAAAGATGACAATGCATCCCGGTCCACGCCTAGAAATGGCACCCCACACATGCAGCTTCACAGGGTGTTTTGGCCTCGGCTTCAAAGATAAGCGGCCTTTTTTGTGGAACGCAAATCGTGCACATCTCTACAGCGACACAGTAGACTCATCAGTGAAGATGCAATCCTGGAAAGTCTCCCCACTGTCGATCCATGCCTGGGCCTGGAGCACTCTTTTGATTTTGTTTGCGTCCCGTATCATGGTGTACACTCTGTAATGACAAGGAATAAAAAATTTTTTTAGCGGCACAGTGCAGTACAGTTTGCTAAACAACACTTTTACCTCCTGTACTGTCCAGTACTAACCTCACACGTCCATATTTCCATCCAATGCTGCGTCTCATCTTCTTTATGCTGGTCTCGGATACAGTCAGATTGTGCTTTTCCTGCAGAGTGTTTTTAACCCTTAATGCACTCCTCTCATCATTCTCCTCACTTATTTTGTCCACCAGAAGAGTTGTCTTCCTACAATGTAAAGAAAATATATTGTTTTATTAATATGCAGCAATATAAAAGGTATATACTGTAAATATAATGTTGTAATATTAAATAAATTGAAATATACAAAAAATATAGACTGCTGTGCTATAAATATAAATATACACAATAAATATACTGTTGTAATATAAATATACATCCTACTGGTGTATATACCGTTGTAAGATTAATTGAAATATACAAAAAATGTATACTGCTGTACTATAAATATAAATAGACAAAATATATATACTGTTGTACTATAAATATTAATATACAAAATAAATATACTGTTGTAATATAAATCTAAATATACAGTACATCCTATACAGTATATACCGTTGTAAGATTAATTGAAATATACAAAACATGTATACTGCTGTACTATAAATATAAATAGACAAAATATATATACTTGTTGTACTATAAATATTAATATACATAATACATATACTGTTGTAATTTAAATATAAATATACAGTACATCCTATACAGTATATACCATTGTAAGGTTAATTGAAATATACAAAAAATGTATACTGCTGTACTATAAATATAAATAGACAAACTACTGTATGTTGTAATATAAATCAACATAAATAAAAACAGTATTACAGTAGATACAGAACTGTACTGTAGATGTACAGTACAGTTTTCTACAGTATATATTTTTTTGGTTAAGTTTTATAAATATACTTACGCGTTTGTTACCCTTGGTGCCTTTTTCCGGTCTCTGTTTTGTCCGTGTGCATGATAGCTCAAGGTATTTAATGGCACAACGAGGCCAGAAGTAGCTAACCAGCATTGGATAGCAGCAATTCGGTGTCCGCTCCTGTACATCTCCTTAATTCGCATGCTGAGCTCCTTTGAAATCTTTTTAACAGGCATTGCTGCGAGTAGAAAGAAATACAAACACAAGAATGTATATTCGATGTTTAGTCGATGTGTATTCTATGTGCAGTGAATCCACAAAATGGATGGTGTATTTATACGGTAATGACTCACACGCCCACTTTCAACACCTGTACCTGGCCGCCATGCATAAAAGGTCACACACTTTGCATAGGCCACCACTCCATGATCTTTATCTGAACTTGCCCTTGTCCAGATACTGTACTGTATTGTGCCACCTGCTTCCATGGAGCATCCCCGGTTCTATGGACGCAAGAACCCACTCACCTCTGCCGTGCCTGTCATGCTGAAAAAGCGAAAGGCAGGAGCCGTTTCCACGCCAAGGGCAAAGCGACAGGCTAAGGCCAATAAAGAAAACCTTCTGCTTACCCCAAAGGTTAAGGGTTTTCTTAGACGTAAGCCTCATTATGTGAAGAAGATATACGGTGATGTACTCTCGACACAAAACGAATGGCAGCCAACCCATCGGACCCGCAGACCACTTCCTCCCATATGCTTCGACGACTCTGCTGTAGCTGTCCCGGAAATCTTCATCCCGTCTTCTCCACCCCCATCTTCTCCGGTTCCATCTGTTGACGGGTCACTGTCTCCTTTGCGCTTAGACGACTCTGCTTCTCGCCCGGAAATCCAAAGGTCACCTTCTCCATCCCACTTCGACGACGCTGCCGCTTCTCCTCTACCGGGTATCCACAGGTCACCTCCTCCACTCTCCATCGATGCCACTTCTCTCCATGGAACCCCCATCTCATCCTCCATTGCACCCATCCCCCCAGATGTCCAGACGCCATGCACAAGAAGCAGCTCGTTGGACCGGATGCTGAATGGGATAAGTGTGGATTCCCCGGGAATTCTATTGTGCTGGCAAAGATAGATCTGCTTCTGGAGACCATGTTAAATGTGGAGCAACGGATGCTACAAATGGAGCAACGGATGGATCAACGGATGGAGAAGATAGAGGCTGACATTGCGGGCATACATTATTTGCTCAGTGCTAATGCCCCTGTTTCCCCGACACCGGAGCAGGAGGGTGACATGGATGTGATGAATGGGACCTTCGACCCCCTTCCTTCACCAAGTGCACCCCCTCCACCAGAAGATATAGTGTACATGTATGCCGTTGAGGAGGACATGACAACCCCGTCAAGACCACGCCAGGAGACAACACGGCAACCAAGACAGGAGGAAAGCTTCCTCCCAGACATCCTACCATCGCCCGTCGCCTCAAGCACACCCGTTCCCAAAAGACCTACACCGGCTCGCATCGAAACAGTGCCCGACATCACCCTGTGCGATCTGCCACCGGGTCTCAGGGAGAAGTATAGGGTGATGAGTGCTGGTGTACCCCACAAGTATGCCTTGATCATTTTTAAGCACCATGTTCCCTACACGTTGTACTGCGAGTGGGTGTTCAAAGTGAACTATGAAGGAAATCGCGTTAAAAAGGCCCTTCCTGCCAATTTAAGGAAAAACATTGTGGAAGAAATGCGGTGCTTTTATACAGTTACAGATCCTGTAATGAAAGGCGTTAGAGACTGCATTAATGGCGTTTTGCGCCCTGCAAGGAATCGGCCATGGATGGACAATGTGGAGAACTGTCAGTGAGACCATACTGTTGTGCTGAACTATATTGTACTGTACATGTTTTGCCCTACAGTACCTGCTGTACTTAAACAAAGGAGATGTTGATGTGTTTTTTTTTCACAGGACATGCACAACTCCAGTCCCTGAGGGCCGCAAACAGGCACGGTTTTCAACGTTGCCATGAAAACCTGCCCTGTTTGCTGCCCTCTAGGACTGAACTGGTGCAGGTCTCACTGACAGTGTTGCGCACCATCCCACTGTACTGTACTGTATACAGTACTGGGTTTCTTTAATAAAGGAGATAACAAATACAGACCGGCGCCTTAGAGTCCAAATAGATGATGTATAGAAAGTCCAAAGGATGGTTTAGGATGTCCAATAAATGGTGATCTTAGTCCAGTGGACAGCAGGTTCCTCAGCAGCAAAATTGATATGCCATGCAGGGAAGACAAGAGAACAAGATCATAGTGTAACAAAGTATGGTTAAAACATAAAACATATAGACATGGACAAACAAGCACAAACAACACTAAACAAGTAGGCTGACTAATATAATGAATATTTAATAAACACAGTAAAATCCAGCAAGCTGGTGACGAGCAAGAATAGGATCCGGTGTTTTAAAACCGGAATCCTACTTACAGCAGGTCCACAGGATATGCGCAAAGGAATGGTGTAATGGCGGTCCGGCGACAGATGCTAGTTGGACGCGTGCCACGTGTAGAGTCCTGCAGGTACCTCCTCGGATTGATGCCAAAGATGGCGACACTGCCTTCTCCTTCACAGGACGACTTCCGTTTTGCGCCCGGAACTGCGTCACAGCGGGCGGGACAACACACCGATTCACACTCCAAATGCCAACTCAGGTCCCCCTGAAGAAGTGCGCATGCGCGCGAAACGCGTTGGGCCTTTGAGAGCTATTCACCAGCTGTACTGGTAGAGGAGCAGATACTCTCAGCAGTTCCTGGAGTTGCGGTGCATAGGAGTTGGCATTTGGAGTGTGAATCAGTGTGTTGTCCCGCCCACTGTGGACCTGCTGTAAGTAGGATTCCGGTTTTAAAACACCGGATCCTATTCTTGCTCGTCACCAGCTTGCTGGATTTTACTGTGTTTATTAAATATTCATTATATTAGTCAGCCTACTTGTTTAGTGTTGTTTGTGCTTGTTTGTCCATGTCTATATGTTTTATGTTTTAACCATACTTTGTTACACTATGATCTTGTTCTCTTGTCTTCCCTGCATGGCATATCAATTTTGCTGCTGAGGAACCTGCTGTCCACTGGACTAAGATCACCATTTATTGGACATCCTAAACCATCCTTGGACTTTCTATACATCATCTATTTGGACTCTAAGGCGCCGGTCTGTATTTGTTTTCTTTGTGTTTCACTAACTGTGTTTGGGTTAGTTGGTCCTGGCAGCCTTGCCTATTGTTTAATATATATTCACGCTCTGTTACATCATCCATTATCACATTTGTTCTGTTTTTAGCGCTATATACACCCCCTCCCTTTTTTTCTTTAATAAAGGAGATGTTACTTAAAATGTCACTTTAACTCCCTTTGCCCCATGCATCAAAATGTTTTGTTTTGTTGATGTTTTGAATTGCTGTGCACTTTAAATGTTTCAACATTGTACAGTACTGTACTGTATGTGTAAATAAATGTTTTTGTTCTGACTCCACCAATAAAAGAATAAGTTGAATTGCCTCAAATCGTTTCCATTTGCTCCTTTGCCAGTGTAACAAATGTACTGTAGAGGCTTGATGCACTGTTTTTTAACTGGCTGGTCGCGCAATTGGCGTAGGAACTACAGCAATATGCGTGGGAACTAGGTCAATTGGCGTGGGAACTTCTGTTTTAGGGCACCTAGAAATAACATTTATTTGGCCCCTAGATGTTAGGAACCCCCTCACTTGACCCCAACATGGTCCGTTCAGTAATGGCGGCGAGAAAGGGTCACGCCGGCGAGGAGGGTCCTACCATTGAGCGTAATGGCGGAGCAAGCTTTGAACCGGCTAAGTCAGAATGAGCAGAAACCTGGAACCCACAACTTCGGTTCTGTTCGACCTAGAGGGTTCAGATTCGGTCACCATGTAGTCCTAGTTGCGGCAGGATTGCATGGCAAATTGCGACCCTCTCGTGGCAACAGAACGGAGTCAGGGTGATGTTAAAGTTCAGGTTTCTGCCATTGACTTGCATGGCAGAAAAAAAGCCACTTTGGTAATGTGCTTTTAAACTGTCTTTTTGTACCTCCGGTTCTGGGGGTCGTGCAAGGCTGATATTTTGCCACTATGGCAAGGGTCCCCCCGCATGAGGACCAAGTAAATTTCAACCCGCTTAGACCCACCGAACGGGTTATTTTACATTTTATTCGCGCAATTGGCGTGGGAACTACTTAGGGCCGCGGTCAAGTTCACGGGCAATTGGCGTGGGAACTTCTGTTCTAGGGCACCTAGGAACAAAATTATTTTTGCCCATAGATGTTAGGCACTGTATACCACTGTACAGTATACTGTGGAAGACAAATAATGACACGATACTGAACATGTAGAATAAATGCATAGTTTTATTTATTCGGGTTTATTACACAGTATACTGAGAAAAAAGAAAAAGAAAAGTTTTACTGTACAGTAATGGTCAGCCCCCTAAAGAAGTACCCAGCCAGCCCCACCAA
The DNA here is from genome assembly GCF_040206685.1 of Ascaphus truei. Taxonomy (NCBI): domain Eukaryota; kingdom Metazoa; phylum Chordata; class Amphibia; order Anura; family Ascaphidae; genus Ascaphus; species Ascaphus truei. Next base: position 136,582,686 of record NC_134483.1, on the reverse strand, counting down.
AATAATACGGCAACAAGACAGTACTCACCATAGAATTAAAATTCATTTTCCCCCAGATGTTAGGAACCCCCTCACTTCACCCCAACAGGGTCCGAGCATGTACAGTACAGTACTGTACTTTAAAATAAAATTAAATATGCAATTTTACTATTACTGCGCGCGCACGCACGCACGCACAGACTGTGTACTGTAGGTTGAACCGCGAAGGTATTAGACTTCAGAGACAACAGCTCGCAAACGCCCCCATGCGTTTTTACACGGAATTGCAGTATTGCAGCCAGCGGGAATAAAATGCTTAAATCACGGGCGCGAAATAACGCAATACACTCCGGGAGAAAACATTACTAAACCGCAAATCACCGGGATATTCCGAAATTCGCGGAACTAGCCAACTTCGAATAAAGTTGGTCGCCACTGTATGCATTTATGCTCATTTTCCATCCTTTTCATTTGAGTGATATTGAGTGCATATTTACAGTGGATCTGCTTCTGAACCACTGGCCCATCTGTACCATGAGCCATTCAGTTTTTTTGTGTTCCTTATTATCCCCTCTTGCACTGTTCACTCCTGTTTATTATATTAGGAGTGCTGGTATCTCATCTGTTTTTGTATGAATGGAAGTAACACCACCTTTGTATATGACTTAACCAACATCATGTTAAATACCTACATTAACCTTAAAGGACATTTGTGGATAGACAATGATAGGGGCAACACCTCTTTTCCATACCGGTATAATAATCACTAATATCTGATATATTTAATGTAATTCACTTTCTTTTCCAAAACAGGACAATACGTTACATTATTGAACATCGAAGATTATTAAAGCATAATGTAATGTTAACTTACTGTAGGTTAATGTCCTGTTAACTCACTTAATTGAGTTTTGAGGATCTGGGACTAAGGGAGAAATTATGATGCTCAAAACAACAGAAAAAAAAATATAATGATATCAGATTGCTATATTGTTGCTTACAGAGTTGTTAAAAAAAACAAAAGGAAATATATATTCTTAGCAACCAAATTGAATGATTTCTTAAGTTGCTTTGGACTGCAAAAACAGCCATGCTTGAGGAAGGAAACTGTGGTTGACTGTTTCAATACATTTTAAATTAAATCATGATACATTTTTCTTCACTGTTTAATTCATAATTTTGATGAGCATGCTAACCATCCAGTAATTATCATACCAGTACAAGTTAAATTAATTAAAATCCACAAATAAATATTGATGTTAGAACATAAATACTGCAGACCAGAGATATTTAAATAAGAAACGTTTCAAAGGGATAATGGAAGAGAAAATGATAGAGCTATTTTTTACAACGTGTTTCATTCTTAATATCAGATTTAGTTTGATATATTTACAAATAAATTATATTTTAGTAATATATTACACATTTTTCTACACTGTCTTCTGTGATAACATGTAATATACCTTACATCCAACACATTTAAAATAAAAAAATAATTGTCCTTTTTGACTGTAATGTCTGTAATGGAGAGAAAGGTGCACTGACACGACTCATTTGAAATGCCTCGGGTGCTCGTTCATCACTGCCAGGTGTGATTAGAATACAAAATTATTTTCTAAAAGGAGTGAAACAGAGCATTCTAGAGGACTTGAGCAAAATATGTAAACCTATTTAATGTGAAAAGATCAACGTTTTGATCCGGCAATCGACCTTTGTTAAGATACTACAAGTAATAAAAACGGCTTAAATACATTCAAGAGTTTGCGAGTTCACAGGATACAAATGTTGCGTGCCTACTGGTGCCCAACCTATTTGGAGCATGGTTGCTAAGCAACTACTGTATATGTTTACAAATATATGCAAAACATATACAGTATAAGACAGTCAAAGGGGCCTATTCACTAAACAGTGAAACGAGGTTTAATTCACGATAAATGCCCTTATAGTGCGATACTGCCTGCTTTTTAAGCAGTGCAAACAGTAAACACTAAACACTAACGCAAAACGCAAACACTAAACAGTGATAAGCATAACAAACTTTAAAATCTTGCAATATTTTGTCGCTAGCTAAAGGTTTGCACTAAAGATATTGCAAGATACATAAAAGCATTTTCTTTTATTTTTAATGCACAGGATTGATACCGGAGGCCGTGGGGACACCCCGGAGACCAGCGGGGACCACTGCAGGTCTATGGGGCATCCCCAGGAGTACCACATGGGTCTCTGGTGGTCCCTGTGGGATTCCGGGGGTTCCTGTGGGTCTCCGGGGGTCCCCCCAGGTGTCTGGGGGTCTCCAGGTGGTCCCTTCAGGTGTCTGGGTGTCTCCGGGTAGTCCCCACAGGTGTCTGGTGAACACGTGGGAGTCGGGGGGTATCCAGGTTGTCCCCGTAGATGTCCGGGGGTCTCTGGGTGGTTCCTGCGGGTGTCCGGAGGTCTCCGAGGGTCCTCGCTGGCCTACGGTATCAATTCTGTGCCGTAAAAAAAATTGCAGCCAGTTTCAATAACTTAGCAGCCAGCCGCTAAGGAATTGAAAGGATTAAAAAGCAGGCACTGATTTGTTGTTGATACAGGGGGTGGGTGAAGGTTTTAGTTATCCCCAGGTTGGATGTTGGATGTACCGGATAAAGTCCGTATGGATCAAAGCTTTCTCACTTTGCTAGCAGATCCTATGCCCGCAGGGCCCGCGTGGTGCCTGAAGGGTTTCCTCTGGATTTCATGTTGCCCTCGCCAAAGATTGAAACACCACTGTTGGACTTCTTTGCCTTTCCTGTGGTGTCCGTTCCTGTTTCTTGTGCTCCCACGGTGGACACGGGCATGCTTTTCTCTGCTTGTTCTTTGGTGCCTACTCTATCCTTTCTGGATGTCCAGACTTTGGACCTGATGCTCCCTAAACCTCAGATGCCCAGGAATGTTGGCCTCCTATCGTTTACCAGTGCCACGTCAGAAAACTACATGAACTCTACTACCGTCACACTCAACTTGTTTGGGATAACGGGCCTGGACTGTATCAAAAGGATTATATCAGTATATTTCAGTAAACCCACCCTCTACCCTTGCTAACCCCTGTTCAGTTTTCCTTGGGAGTAATGGCTTCTCACAAACTTCTACGTACCCATTTGAGCAATGCCATTGCTCTTCCAGAATGTTCCTCTACCACAACCGACCAACAATCACTCTGTCTTGTCTTGTACTCTGGGACTAGCGCTGACTACCGGGCACCTGTCTTGTGCCTCTCAGACGTCCCTGTTCTGGACTCTCCTGTTCTTGCATAGCTCTGGATTTCCAAATCCTTTTGTGATGCTTTCTGCGCGTCAAGAATCGAAGTACCACTTCTCTCATGTCTAAAGATGGTACTCGCCAATGAACTGCTGGATTATGGTTCTACTTCCCGCCTAAAACAGTTCACAAACAATTCCTTGCTCCGCAGATCTATGAGTGAGCCTGTTCGCCCAGAGTTCTCACCGATGGTACTCACCAATGAACTGCTGGATTACAGCTCTACATCCCACCTAAGACAATTTAGGAACAATTCTATGTCCCCCAGATCTATGAGTGATCCTGTTTGCCTGGAGTTCTCACCTAAGGGGGGTGGGGTACTGTAAGGAATCTGTTCCTGGTTTTTGCTGGAGCTCACTCTTGCAGAGTTGGTGAACTTTCAGAACAGACCTTCCCTTGGATTTGCATGCACTCACCTGTGCTTGCAATCACTGCAGCTCTGTCCCTAATCGCTGGCAATACTATCTAGAGCCAGCCCCTCCCCCCAGGAAGTTGCTGAGCATAATCCCAAAGTTCCTTTGGATGTAACTGTGTTTGGCCACAAGCTCTTTTGTCTTAGCTTCCTGGTACCTGGGGCCTGCTGTATATCTCCATTGCACAGGCGGTGTCCTGGTTCCTGTGCCCATAGCGCTGGATCTCCAGCGCTAACCTTCATCTTCCTGATTCCTGAGGCCTGCTGCATTCCTGCCTTGCAGAGGCCTTTGTTATTAGCCGCACCCGCTCCTCGCGTAGAGGCCATCCCCGCAGTGCAGCTGCTACGCTGATGTGCTGCGTACCTGATTCCTTGTTGCCGAACTCCAGCCTGGATATCGATTACCCTGACGTCTTCAACCCTGACCCTGGCTTGTCTAAGGATTACTCTACATTCTCCAAACCCGACCCTGCTATGAATGACCACGAACTGCACAATCCAGAACCGGCTTCGTGGTCTAAGGTCGGTGTATTCACATCCCCACCTCAGTCCCATCCGTTACAGTAATATTGCGGAGGAAAAAACTAAAGTTTTATGCTTCCTTTTAAATGTGAGAAGAGAATGTTAGAGAGGAGTCGACTGTGACCCCTAGGCAGTGTGCTTGGGCTACTGGGTGAATGATAGTACGTCCAACAGTAATGTGGAAGGAGGAAATAGGGCTATGTTTGGGAGGAAGTATGAGCTCTGTTTTTGCCATGTTAAGTTTAAGTCATCGGTTGGCCACCCAGGATGATATAGCAGAGAGACATTCAAAAACTTTAGTCTATACAGCAAGTGTAAGGTCAGGAGTAGAAAAGTAAATTTGTGTGTCGTCAGCATAGAGGTGATATTTGAACTCAAGAGATGTGATTAGGTCACCTAGATAGAGTGTGTAAAGAGAAAAGAGACGGGCATCAGGACAGAGCCCTGGGGTACCCCACTTTTGACTTGAAAAACATTTTTTCCATAGCTTTATACTTACAAGCAGTACAGGACGCTCATCCATAGAAACCTTTCACATTTTTCAGAAAACCTCTCTGCATTTTTGTCTATATTTTTTATTTTCCTTAGGGCACTTGGAGCTAACCTATTTTTTTTTTTAAATTGCATGCTTTTCTAAAAATCACATTAGGTTTTGCTGGAATTTCATCTTTTAGAAGAGGATCATTCAAAAGTAGATGCAAATGTCTCAATAATGCCTTTAAATTTTATGCGCTTTTCTATTGTATTCTGTCAAAACATGACACTACAATCTTTCTTTATCTCACTTTGAGAAGATAATTCTTCTTTAGCTTTAATTAGGTTTTTCCTCTCAAGGTTTTTAGTTTTTTCTAGGGAGTTCAAGAGTTCCTCACTATAGTTTTTTTCCCAAGTACTTCTCTTTCTTAATACTCTGCTTGGTCTATAAAAACACCCTCATCTGTACAATTTATTTTAATCCTACGGAATTGTCACGTTGTTCATCCATTTTGGGTGGTGGCAACTCGTTCTTAGAATATAATTGTTTCCACAGCATTAAAGAATGATCTTGTTTTTAATGTATCCTGCTACCTCTGAATTTTTGTGGAGTAATGTTTGAAAAGGAGGACTTTCAGAAACAAGTCTTTACCAGAGGTTTTTGAGCAACTTTCACCCATTAGTCTATTACCTATTCATTTTCTCTTATCCACCCTTACTATTTTGTATACATTGTGGGAGAGCGCCATCCAATTTCACGGTGTGTGGTACATGATTTTGCAACATCATAATTCAATCCTAGCCAATACAACCAGAACAAAATACGGTCCATGGTTTTGTCTCTACCAAAGTGACCCCTCCAAAAGGATAGTATTGTCTAGGGCGAAGACAGCTTTAATAAACACCTTAGGGACAAAGATTTGTCTGGTGACCTCTCCTGTTTGTATATGCTTAATCACCTTATGCAGATTATCATTCGACAATTCAAAATGGGGGAACACCATTACCCCTTGTGCATTCAACATATTGTGATCACTTTTTACAACCTTCTCATACTGTCTGGCAAGGACTAGGTTCTCACATTGCCTCTGGCGAATATTAGAGAGAGTAAGCTCTGGTAACTCTCCAGGCTCTAACTCTCCCTCCTTCTGGCCATTCCCAGTCATTACCAATGATTTAGGTATCTTTGTGTAATGGTGTTTCCCTTACCTGGTGGGAGATTTGTCAATTACTACGGTGCACGGTACATATACCTGCTGGCAACAGGAGTGCTGAGTCATCCGCCGATGGTAGTGGAGACACAGGACCACGCTTCTGGGATTCATACCCCACATAACTCTTTGCAGTGCAGCGCCTCCATCTGATGTAGGCTCCAGGAACTGAAGGTGATCTCCCATGGTAGAACTTATTACCTCTCCCTCCAGTAAGGTCACGCACCAGGCAGGAGGTATATAACAACAGGAAAGGTTTATTGTTTTCTGTTCAGCACAGTTACACAGGCTTCTGCCCGATGCAGTACTCTCAGCTCCCACTGAAGGATGGTCTCTTGACCGCCACTACAGGCCAAGGACACCCACAGCCATCCTAGCTCTTCCCTACCTCCCTAGCAGAGGCAGAGGTATGATCTACACTCACTCTCCCCCCAGAGGGAAGAGCACAAGGGAATGCCCTAATCACAGGCTCCCAGTTGTGTGACCTGCCTTCCTCAGTGGGAGAAGTACACTACTAAATTTAGGGTGGTACTGCCCTTAAGTACATCCAGGAGGAGGGCACCATGTCTGGCTCATGATTGGTCATGCCCAGGCCTGATGTCACCGCCATCCGCAGACCCTCAAGTGCACCTCCTTGGAGGGGGAAAACCCCTTAGTAACTACTGGCAACCTGATTGTACCAGGGTTTACTGCCAGCCCAAGGGCAGAAATGTAGCCATCAGGTTACCTGGCTACACCTTCATTTACCTTTCTGGTCTGTGCTGAAGCAGGGAAACCTGGCGGTGAGTCATGTAACTGTTTTCAATGGAGATCTTTGACCAGGGTGATGTGTCTATATGTCCCCGGGAATCTGGCCTGATTCCCAGATACATTTTTGGGGTAACCAGCAACTCTTGGCCCCTTCTACCTAGACACATTCTGACAACACTTTTACCGCATAGTTCCCCTGAAACTCACAGCCTGAGAATCTTCACTGGTTAACACTCCTAGAAAGGTAAAACAGGCATAACATCTTTATTTTCATACAATTACATTCATTGCAGGCACAATACACATGTTGAAGAGCTGACACTCTAAAACCTGAAATAGGGTTCAGAGGTAACCAGCAAGGCATAATATCTTTATTGATGGCCTGGTTACCCCTTCACCATCGTAGACCCTGACTACGATTCTTGCTGCCTGCCCTAGACCCCTGTTTGTGACCCCGTCTATGTTTATTGCTGCCTGCCTTGGACCCCTGATTTTGACCCCGATTATGATTATTGGTGCCTGCCCTGGACCCTTACCTATGAACCTGATACCTCCTTGCCTGCCCCTACTGTTCCGGCCACTGAGGTCCTACCTCCACTTGAAGTCGTGACATAGGGAGCTGACGTGGATACCTCTCAGGTGACCTGGAGACTGGAGACTAGGAGTTGGGTGGTTCCTGTGTGCAACATCTTCTTAAGTTCCCCTCTTTTTGCGATCAGGCAGAAGACGAGGCTTTCGGCGATGACCAGCATCCATACCTCTCCATTTTTTGGAAAGACTGTTCCCTTCGTGAGGCTTGCCGGTCACGAATGGATGGGTTGTAGTTTATCCGCTGGACCAGCCACCCTCTTTTTGTATCAACAGGAGCTGGTGGTCCCAGGACCCTCTCCTGGTCCTAATCACCTATAATGTTTTCCACTAGCTGAATAGCTACAGTTAAGGTTTTGGCAGCATGGTGATTTACCCACGAGCATGTGGGAGGGGTTATCACCTGTAGGAATTGCTCAAAAACAAATTACTCAACAATGGCCTCCTTAGTGCGCTGCTCGGGCTGTATCCACCGCATACACAAGTCCAGTAAGCGCTGAGCTATGACCCCGGGTTTCAGCTTAGTCCAAGCTTCTAGTCAGCGTGATTTTTCTAGCGTGCACATGCGACAAGTACAAATTGCTTAATGCCTATGAGGCCGACCCTACTGCGCACGCATCTACAATGGAGAGCGATCGCGCGACTGCATTTTGAAGAGACAAACATTTTTGTCTTTTCAAGCGCAGCCGCGTGCGTCTGCGTCACGTGAGTGGTTCAGCCAATGGGGGCGAACCAGCTTCGTGATGCGTCCGCCACGCCTCCCAATCTTCTGCAGCCAAATTGACAGATCTCTGGGGCTGCAGGTGTGCACGAGGCTATATGGCCCGAAGCTCACGGGTGTGCAGATATAATAATCTAGGCCTTAGAAGTAAATTTCAAATTCCGCAACTGCTGCCAGTAGGCCTCTGGGGTCAGGCCTAAGCAATCCAGTATGGCGGCTTTTACCTGCTTAGAATCCATAGCCTGATCTGCAGCATATAACAACAATTTAAAGATCAGTCCTGGGCAGGGCGTTGCCATTTTTGCAGCAAGGGCAGTTCAAGTCCAGCATAGAAACATACAGTTTCAGGGTATGCTTCCTTGATTCAGACAGAAACAAGGTACAAGTGAAGAGACTGGATTTTTCAAGTCCCTTAACAAGGCAGCTGGGACATTGTTAATTAATCCAGCATTTTCAAAGATTGGTTTTACAAGGTCACTGCTGTACTGCAGACCTATACATTGGTCTTCCTGGCATATTGAATTCACCACTTTACCCCGTAGTATGATATTCACAGTTAATGTTTATTTGCAAAATTTCATATACAGAACATGACTGGCTTTACCGTCAGCTGTGGATGTCCAGAAATCCTCTAAATTGTGAACTTACGTGAAGCTTTAACACCACCAAAATGATGACAATCTTATCCTATGAAGGAGATGTAGCCTAGCCTCTGGCCGCTACTTCTTTTCCTGGGCCCTACCAGTGTAAGTCCTGATTGGTGCAGGCAGTGGATGGGCTAATTCCTTCAAATAGGACCTGTGTGCTTTTTCAGCTTTGTATATATATTAAATGTATCCAAGGGCGGGCCTAGCAAAAACCAGAAAGTGTCAGCTTGAGGCAAGGATACTGATTGGGTCACACATAGGATGTGATGACCTATCAGTATTCAACCTGCCCTGTTAAGGGGCAGGGTTACAAACACAAACTCAAGGCTATATATACTGGCACTTTCCTAAAGTGGGGGTTGTCTCTCTTTCCTCCCCCTGTGGAGTGAGCACTATCTAACCTCCATCTCACTAGGGGATGTGAGGAGGAGTCCAGAAGGCCTGGTTTGGGTCTCAAGCCTTAACCAGTGTACTTTCCATAGGGGAAGCTGGGAGAAGAATGCACTTGATTTGTACATCTGTTCTGATTGCAATAAATACCATGGAACCATCACCAGTGTTTTTCAATGTCTTGCTGCTGAAAGAAAGGTGTCAGTATGGACAATCCTGCAGCTATCCAGAAGATCCATGCTAACTAGAGGCGCTGCACTGATGAACTAAATGGAGCAAATGGAGTATCCAGAGAAGCAGATGACCCCAATCTCACTCAGGGTGGGGGTACAAGGGCTACAGAGTTATCAAGCAACTTGAGGTTCTAATATTGTGTTTGACACTGTTTGGAATGTACTGTACATACACTAGTTTGAGTTGGCAGGTTACAAAGTTATACAGATGTTTTAGGAGATATTACAACTCGACGACACAATTAAAATACCATCATTAAATAAGGTGAACAAAAACAGAAATACATCATATAAGAAAAGCCTGGTGAATGTTAATAACTGTGAATAAACAGAATTTGTTTGTTGTTTACTTTTTCTGTTAGAAAATAAAAAGCTTAAATTCAATGCATTTACAGTACATCATGTCTTAATAAAACATTTTACGCAGCCAATACATATAATCTACAGTACATAGCATCTGTTTTTAATGAATAATAAATTATCTTCAAGCCAGCGTAATGGCAGAGACAAACCGTGCTTGTTATCTAATACAGATTTACAAACCTATTTAACCTACTGTATAAACAACATTCAGTAAATACTATTCAATATAAAGATGAATGACTTAATTAAACTGTATAAAAACTGTTGAAGCATATTTTAAAACATATGCAAGTACATTTATTTTAATGTGTATACATACTACCATTTGAAAATCTCATGAATTTTATTACAGTATATTTGTGTCTAAATAGAAAGTATATATATATATATATATAAATATATATATATATATATATATATGAATATACTATACAGTACTATATATATATACGAATATACTATACTATATATATAGTATTTACTGAATGTTATATATATATATATATATATATATATATATATATATATATAAAATATATTTGACTAATTACAAATTGTTTGCATATGTTCAAAAAGCTCCTTAGATCATTTAGATACAAGTTGTGCTGATTGATTGTTGAAATTGATATGAAACATGTTTTTTCTGAAAAAGTGTATATACTGTAAGCTTGAAGCTCTGAGTTACTTGAATAAGTACTACAGTATATTAACAAAAACTTACTGTACATTATACCAAACTATGGCATGGCTAATTTTTTATGCAATGGGGTTTTCTCATCTCCTTCACCAAGAGGCCCTACTCAACACCCAAAGTGAGTCATATAAAAAGCTGCACCTTCGATTCGCATCAGTTGATACTTGAAACAAAGTTTGTGAGGATAGCTTCTGATAAGTTGAAAAAATAAAGGCCTTTAAGATGCTGAAACCCACGTGTATGGCATTTTTCCTAACCAAGTATTTAAAAAAAAAAATAATAATCAGTACACACCAAAACACTTTCTCAATCCAACCACACAGCCTCCATCATGCATATTCTAAAATAAAAATCATCGAAAACAAAACGGGTGCTACAGTAAGAACAATCAATTTAACATTCTATGCGTCCTCACACCTATCCAATTAAACATCTTTCACTCCTGCTCTGCCCATTTTTTGTCCCAATACCAAACAAAACCCAGAAAGTAGGGTAGAAGCTTAATAAGAAATATTTATTGAGAGGTGAGATAGTACAGTGCAGTAACGTTAACTACAAGGTAAATATAATTCAAGAGTAGTTGTACCTGTGAAAGGAAACACTATCGTTTTTAAGATTATAGGGTAAATACTGCTTATCACATGTGATGTATTCCTCCACATCCCTATATATGGTCAAATACTAATTGCAACATTGTTAAAGTCACGTTCCATGGCCCAAGTCATGTTACACTCCGAAACTTTCACTAACAGTGTATGTAAGCTGTGCACATAGAAAATAAATGGTCACATGGATGTGAAGTCTAACTTCTTTGAAGACGAGTTAAACTACATGGATGTCCAGCTAGATTGCAGGGAATCCCAGTTAAGCTAAAAATGGCACGAAAGCTTACAGAAAGAGTGAGAAGAAGGCAAATAAAAGCAACAATTGGGATGAAACCCCACCAAACACGGTATGCATGCAAAATGCGCACCCTTAACCTCCTGGACATGTCATCTACAAGGATAACACTGGGGGTATATGCGATGCAGAACTCATCAAGGTTAATTGTAATCTGTATGTTATGCGTGAACTGCGTATTTCTGGCCATTTCCACAAATGAAAAAGCAAAAACAGGTTTTAATGTCAAAAGAGCCAGTTTTGACCATTACCATTATTACCAGCTCCTTACTTATCTAATTTGGTGTGTTCTTCATACATGATGATGATTGCAATGTCATAACTTTATTCATAGAGTATAATGCAGATAATTATTGCAAGAGAACTCTGGGGGAAATTCCCTGACCAGAGTTAGTGGACATAAAAATGTAACAGCATACTGTACCAAGGTGGTCATTAGAGATGGGCGAATCCATCCAAATCTGTTTCCCAGATTTTCTTGCATTTTCCACTCAAAATCCGTTTTTCAGTGTAAAATCCGCAAAAGGATTTGGTCGGTTTTCATCTGCACGGATTCATCAAAAACCGTCATTGGATATAATTTGTTGATGGATTTGTAGAATCCAATCTTCGGATTCAGCAACACGTTAGTGGATTCTTCATAATCCATCAACAGATTTTGGGGCCTATGCAGAAAGCTCCGATAAGTCACTTCTCGCCACGTTTTTTGCCAAAAAATTATACAGCTATTCATTAAGCATTATCATCCACCCAGTATCACAAGCACGCTGCCTAGGGGTTAGACTCAACTCCTTCAACTCCTCTTACACATTCTCCTCTCACATTCAAAAGGTAGCTAAAACCTGTCGTTTTTTCTTGCACAATATTACAAAGAAACACCTTTTCCACTTGCTCTACAGCTAAATCTCTGACACAGGCCCTCATTATCTCCTGTCTTGACTACTGTAACCTCCTGCTGTCCAGCCTTCCTGCCTCTCACCTGTCTCCCCTACAATCTATCCTAAATGCTGATGCCCGCATCACATACTCTTTCCTAAATCTGTCTCAGCATCTCCCCTGCTGAAATCCCTCTCCTGGCTTCCTATCAAATCCCGTATCTCATGCTCAATTCTCTTCCTCACTTTTAAGGCTTTGCATTCTTCTGCCTCTCCTTACATCTTAGCCCTAATTTCTAACTATATAGTACATCATCCTGACTCTTGTGTTCTTCTCAAGGATGTCTTCTCTCTACATCTTTTTTGTCTAAAGTCCTCTCCCACCTTAAATCTTTCTCACTGACTGCCACACACCTCTGGAATGCCCTTCCTATCTGACTCGAACCCTCACTATCCACCTTTAAGACACATCTTAAAACCCACCGCTTTAACGATGAGTAGCTACGTGGTCCATACTATACACCTCATACATCCACCATGGCCTCTTGCAGATGCACTTAGCAGAGCACCCTCCTACTCTTTCTATATGTTCTTCCTACTTACTAATTTGATTATAAGCTCTTTTGGGCAGGGACTCCTTTTCCTAAATGTTACTTTTATGTCTGAAACACTTCTTCTCATTATGTGTTATTTATATGATTATATCACATGTATTACTGCTGTGAAGCTCTACTGTATGTACATTAATGGCGCTATATAAATAAAGATATACATACATACATACATACATACATACATACATACATACTTATGTTATTCAAAGGGAAAGCTTCTTTAAGACTTTGTGTGTAATGCTTAATATAAACTTTATTCATTAAACATTAGAGCATTTGTTTTTTTTACAGTAATAGCACACACCTTGTTTGGAAAACACTGGTGTAGTGTATTAGTACTGTAGCTTTATATTGAAACATATTACTATAACACAAACTATTCAAAACTGGACAACTATATCCTTTCCAAAAAAAGTTAGAATATCAGTGAAGGTTTGGTACACAAAACAGCTCACAACATAATGCTCTCTCACTTGTCGCCCTCCCAATGTAACCAAATGTTATTTGCCAACCACTGCAGCCAGAAGAAAGATAATGTAGAAATGCATTGTGTAACAGTTGTATGACTAGCCCTCTATCCCTTAACCCTACCTACTATGGGGGACCCCTGCCTGAGCTGGATGTGAATTGTACTCTGCCTATGCATTAATCATGAAACAATACATTTGGATACATTCTTGCAATACACTGAATATTTACAGCAGGAGTTTGTAAAAGATAAAAAAGCACGCAATAGGGAGACCAATACAACTAAGGTCTAGATATGTATATGGTTTGTGTCAGTTCACTCACAGATTATCATATAGTATGAGGCATAGCAGAGACTCAAATCTCTCTCTGATTGGAGCATGGGGTAGCTGAAACTCAGGTAGGTTCGTGTGTGGCTGAAGCAACAATCTTACGATTCAATTCATGCAAAAGTAGAGAAAACACTCATGGCACAGTATGCAAAAAAAGTGTATTATATATAGCAGGAGGTAAGGGATAAACTCCCATGCACATGTGTGATCGGCGCAATGTACGGGGTCTTTTCCTCTCCCTGGTGTCTCTGTGGATGGTGCGCCTGCTTCTTCCGCATTTTTTTTTTTTTGGCATGTTCTTCTATAGCGTTGCTAGTTTTACATAGTGAGACAGAAAGGGACTTTAGATTTGATAGAGAAAATATTTGGGTTACATTGTGTAATTTGAATTGTGTACAGATTGTTGTTTTTGGGGTCAAGACTATTGAGATTGAAGTTACCAAGAAGTAAAAGTTCACTGTTTTCATTCAAAGAATAAATTATGCAGAGAAAGAAAGGCATATCAGATACTGTAGGGATTGTAGTGGAGGCCTTGGGGTCGATAGATGCCAACCCGGATGATTTGCTTAGCAAAAGAGAGGCACATTTTGCAAAGACAATTTTCAAATTAGGTTATTTAGTAACACACATTTTAAGGAATCTTCAATATAAAACACCCTCAATATAAAATAACACTCCTCTTCCTCTCTAAGACTGATCTTTCCTATAGATTAAGTAACCTTGAAACAGAAAGAGATGTCAAGCATTTGGAGATTCAGCTATGTTTGAGTATGAATTATGGCATTAGGCTTATACAAGAAGCACCATTCCCTTAGTTAATCAAGTTTGGTCTGTAGGCTACGAATAATTATGTGGATGACAGATAATGTCGCCTTTTTGGGAATTTGAAAGGGACATTTTTTTCTGGTGTAGAAATTAGTGGAAGAGGTAGGGCCTAGTTTTAATTCAATACCCCCTACCAACAATAGTAACAATAGGAGCAGAAATGTAAATATTTGTTTGTGGATTGCAAATGAATAATGTGTGTAATGGCAGCTTGATTTATTTGTGCTTGCTGTGCTGTTTTCAAGAATTTGCCACTAACATTCAGTTCTAGGCAATGCAAAGCATTAGAGTGCCATTTTTAGTCAAAAAGATCAACATAAGTAGCTGATATCGTTCCCAACAGCAGCAGTGTCAAATTTTTGGCAGCAGTAGGGATCATGAGCTGCAGCAATGCCCTAGACTCTAGATCACAGATGGGCAGCCTTGCAAGGTTATCTAGTTGTTGATTTAATTTAATAAAGCTGTGGTCTTAAGGAACATTGTGTGTTTACTTCATTCAAGGGGAGATGAGGGAATTCTAGGGTTTAGCTAATGTTTTTACAAAAGAAAAGAAAAGTGGATTTTAATGTTGAAATTTTTTTTTTGCATTGCCTCTACATTTTTACATCCTTACAGTGGAAAGAGAAAGGCATCTATATATGTTATACATTACAAAATTAGTTACACACTTTGGACTGTTATGCAAAATAGATATCCTAAATAGAGCTAAACAGATATTGAAGAAACGTGTGTAACTGTCTGTATATGGGGTAAACTTGGACCGCCCCCCATGCCAGTTTTACTATTTCAAATATGGTTGCACCTATAAATAACAGTATGTATGTATGTCTTTATTTATTTAGCGCCATCAATGTACATAGCGATTCCCAGAAGTGATACATGTGACAAGCATATAAATACCAAATAATACAAATAACAGATAATGGGAATAAGTTCCTCAGACATAATAGTAACATTTAGGAAAACAAGTCCCTGCTCTGAATAGTTTACAATATAATTTGTAGGAGGAACATACAGATACAGTAGAAGAGCATATTGGTAAGTGTATCTGCAAGGGGCCAAACTTAATGTATCAGGTGTATAGTGTTAGCCACAAAGCTACTCATATGCATCGTTAAGCAGGTGTGTTTTAAGGTGGTCTTAAAGGTGGATAGAGAGGATGTTTGTCAGTTGAGGATAATCACATACAGTATGTGACAATAAAAAGGTGTCTGTGTGGTGTAATGAAATTGTAGGGGGTAGTCTCAGGGGTATGGGACAGAGTTGAAAAGGGAGGGCCTGGGTTAGGTTCAATATCACCTGCTAAAGAGAGTAATAGTATGAGTAGAAATTTAAGTAGTTGTTTGGAAGTTGTACATTTGTGGTGTTTACCATTAGAGTGAGCAGTTGTTGGTGTGCTGGTTTTTAGAGTTCTCCACCAACATTCAGTAGATAGTGCAAGGCTTTAGAGTAGTCCAGGGAGTATGGTGATATTGGGTGTGGGCTAGGAGGGAGGAGTTTGTAGTGTTCAGAGGGAGTAACATTTTCATGAGGCCACGAAAAAGAACAATGTTGAAGTACAGTACAGACACACTTTATTCGAGTGTGGTCGGTACCGCAAGCCGGGAAATCTCCCGGCTTGCTAGTGGCCGCCCCTCGGCGTGCCGCGCGTCATAGACGCGTGGTCACGCGTCTTCAGGAGCCTGCGCCCCCTGCACGCGTGTCCAGGGCTCCCCGAGGGAGCCCTGGTGTCCCGCGATCGCGGGACGGCGGCAGGGGGTTCCGGGGGACCCGGCGGACCCGGCAGCGGTAGGGAGAGCGCCCCGATCGGAGGGCGCTCTTCCGCTGCTTCGGCGCGCGCCCGTCACTCTCGGGCGCGCGCCAGGCTACTGCTGCGGCAGAGAACGGGCAAATGCTCGAATAAACTCTGCCGCAGCAGTATATACCAGGTTCATTATGCCAGTGGCAGGTAATACTGCATGGAGCTGTTGTGAGCCAAGTGTGTGCAGACTAAACAGAAGGGGTGTGCCTTTTCCTTGTCAAATGTTTTGCTGCATTGCAATGCTAGGGCCTATTCAGGGTTTGTAGTGGGTGTGGTAGGTAGTTGTGTGCAGTCAGTGTTGGGAAAGGCTGCAGTAAAATAAGGTGTATAGGGGGTTAAATTGTGCAGGCTAACAAGCATGAGATCATAGTGTGGTAAGAGTAGCTCACTGTTTGTTGCCTTGTGTAGAAGAGCTTGCAGTATGTCCAGTCCCTTGTCATCTCTAGTCAAACTATAGTCTAACTATATATTCTCACTTAAAAGGCTCACATGTGACCGTAGGGGGTAGCCAGGCTATATAATAAAGGTTATGCCCATTTGGTTATCCCTGAAAAACGTGGGTTCCTGGCAGCTACATAGCACCATAAGCAAGAGGTCATGTAATATAACATGCAAAAGTTAAAGTGTCCCCTGGTTTTATACTTTTCATGTTCCCTTTTCCCTAGACTCATGAAACTTTATGTGTGTAAGTTTTAGGTGGGATATTTGGGTAGAAATGCAGTTGTTTTGTTTGCAGGAGCTCAGGGGCCAAAGTTACCGGTAGTCCCCTAATTCTCCCGGCGTGCAGGCATGATTTGCCGGTATGCGGGTTGAATTGAAAAAGGCTGGCCAGTGTTCCCCAGACTCCTGGTTTCAAGCCCAGATATCCCAGTCCTATATCCTGCATAGATATGGGTCTCCCCAAGTTATATGTATTAAAATATGTTTTATCATGTTTGGTGCATTTGCTATGGATGTCTGTACTGTAAGCCCGGGCATCTATATAGGTGCCGGGAGATCTGAAAAGAAATCGTAGTTCAAAGAGGAGATGGAATGTTGAGAGATGTCGGGTTGTTAAGAGGCCGGGGGAACAGAGATCCCCTGTGGGGAGGACACTCTGGTCTGCCAGACTCAGTGGAGCCTGTCCAGTAGGTGGAAATGGGTTGACTGGGTGAAGCCACAGAACGTAGGCACATTTCCCATTGGTCAATCCATATGTCCCGCCCACTGGGCATACCGAGCCAGCTTGACATGCCCCCTCCTCTGACATCAGCCAAACGATGAGCCCCTATTCCTATTAGCTGGCAGGAAGGAATTCCCACGCTCTGATTGGTCGCTCCTACTACCTCCATGTGGAGGATAGCTCAGCGCAGTGTGTGTAAGTGTATATAAGGAGAACCCCCAGTCAGGGAACCAGTAAGGGAACCAGTCGAACTAGTGGCGATGAAGCTAGGGCGAGCTTTTCAAAATTGTGCTATCATGAATAGCAGAGCAACCGGCTTAGTTTTGAAGCTAGGAAAGTCTGCCCTGCGGAGACTAAGTCAGACGCAAGGTACAAGTTCTTGTTTTGGAACGTAGCAGTCGCGGCTAGGAACTACAGTCGAAAAGAGGGCCAGGAAGTCTGGGTATATATCCTGGTCAGTTTAAGCCTAATGAAGCAGGCACCCTGCACAAAATAGAGCCTAGATTTCACCACCAGACATCCAGTAAGTGTACCTTTACCTGTATTTTGGTTATTCTTTGTGTTGTATGTGGGTTTACCCGAATAAACTGCATTTTGTTGTTACTACCTTGTTTTGCCTAGTGAATGATCCCGGTACAAATATAAATAAATGTGTTAAAAGTCCTGGTCTCTCGTGACAACTATTAATAACAGAACAGCATATCAGTATCCCTAATGTGGAAATGAGTCAGTGTTACATAAAATTACACTACATGTCTATGCATCATGGGTGCTTGAACTAAGATAATGATTAGGATAATGAGCACCCGCATATATAAAGGGGCAGTATAATATCTGCTATATAGGAGTCCATAGGTGCCCACTTCTATCCATAAGTATTGTATAAAGGGTAAGTGTATGCGGTGAGGAACGGCTAAGTCCACCTAAAAAGCTGTGATACAAGCCGTGTTGCTGCACCAAGATGGCGTTGCCATGCTTCAGGACGCCACCGTCATGACGTCCTTTATAATTCAGCATTTTTTAAATGTTCCGGACACACTTAAATATGGCGGAAGTATCGGCATCCCATACCATGTGTACTTTTTTAATAGCAAATACAGTTGATCACATTCAAATGGAGACACGTGACTTTCTTGTGTTGATCCAATGAGGTGATATTATCAAGCATTGACAGGGAGATACCGCAGTAAAGTTTCACAGCTAGTGCAGCTCAGACATATGATGCACACAGTCACAGAGAACTTAGAAACTTTTCTACAACCGTCGTCCGCTTTTCCTGTGACTCTACATGGTGAAAACTATTGTGAGCTAAGGGGATTTTTTTCTCTTGTTAGAGTTTCTAATCTAGCAGTGAAGATCCCTAAAAGATTCAGGGGGCTATGCAGGAAACGGCGATAATGGCCATTCGCCAGATGTAGAACTCGCCATGTTTTTGACGGATTCCCCTCGCAGTATGCAGGAAGGTGCGCGTATCTGTGAGAAGAATCCGGCAGAGAGATGGCGAGCCCTGGCGAGAAGGGCTCCGCTGGCGAGATCTGTCAGCAGAGAGCGAGATCAGCCTCTATCTGCACAAATCTCGACGGCAAATAAAAAATGTTTACATGACAATTTTATTAATATTGTAGATGTGCAGGGGGTCTCCGGAGATGAACCGCGTTGGTTTAATGTCCGGGGACCCCCTGCTTCACGAGATAGAGGCCCCGTTATGAGGTGCCGGTATCTCCTATGCATGGAGATAGCCCGATCACGTGACGCTGGACATTTCCATTCATAGGAGATACCGGCACCCCATAACCGGGCCTGTATCTCGGGAAGCATCAAATGGTTCTCACAATCCTGATTGGGCCGTGAAAAGCATGTGATTTTGGCTAAAGAAAAAAAAATTAGGACGTCATTTAAAGGAAATGTCGCAGTTACTGCACCGACACACTTTATTCGAGCAAATACCCGGTATGTACCTGGCAGATACCTGGAATGCACCGCTCCTCACCTCTGACAAGCCCCGTTGCATTTGCCTTCCCAGCCTGGGTTCATGCCTGGCTGATGGGCGGCTGATCTGTTAAATGAGGATGATTAGGATTTAATAGGCTGCAATGCTTCGCGTGTCTACCAGATGGCATAAATTCATGAATTGTAATGCAGTGTATATATATATACTGTGCAGTATTGCAGCCAGCGGGAATAAAATGCTTCAATCCCTGCCTGAAAAATAACTCAATGTACTCGGGCAGAAAACAGTCACAAACCTCAATACACCCGGGTATACCCGAATTCGTGGGACTAGCCAAGCTCGAATAAAGTGTGTCGCCAGTGTAATAACCGCTAAGGTGATTAAGGGGTTAGGGGACATTACATTGGCTCTTTTTATGCTTGTGTTTGTTTTTCAGCACCCAAGGGCATGAACGTGAGGAAGGTGAGGATGGCCTTCATCGTGGCTAGCGGCCAAGGGTCAGTGCAAGATGTATTTATTTTATTTATTGGGATTCATGTATTTTTATGGGGCAAATGCACTATTATCCATATGAGGATAATAGTTATTTTGGCCATTACTATTACTGTATAAGTTAGAGGGCGGGTGGGGGGGGTGTATTTATTTAAAGTATTTATGTGTTTTTTAATTATTTTTTTGGGGCACAGATTTGATACTGCTGGCAAGCGGGGACACTTGCAGGGAACACCCGAGGGCCACCGCCAGCCTATATTATCATTGCTGTGCATCCACAAAATTACATAAATGTACTGTATGATAGGGAGGTTTAGGGTTTGTTGGTGTATTATATATATATATATATATATATATATATACAGTGCTTGACAAATCACCCAAAAATCTACTCGCCGAACCAAAAAATCTACTCGCCACCTAGTCCCACCCCTAGTCCCGCCCCCAACCCCGCCTCTAGTCCCGCCCCCAGCCACGCATTTTAAAAAAAGCCATAAATTAAATAAATTGAATAAATTGAATAAATTCCTAGTAAGAACATATTTATTGTATTACATTATACTACAATTAGTCCTTGGTGTGTGTGTGTGTGTGTGTGTGTGTATAAATGTCGAATCTAGAAAAAAAAGCCAGATGTGAATGACTAGTTTCCTGCACCCCTTAACTAGTGTCTGGATGCCCCCGCTTCACAATATTTAAAGCAGCAATCCCGTCTGGGATCTTACCTGATCCGCAGACCCTCAAAGTCCAGGTACCCTCATTCCCGCAATGTTATACATTGGAGGGGAGGTGTTCGTTACCTGTCTTCTGGGTTAGGGGGGGTTCGATGTCTTCCGTGTGAAGCTTGAGTCAGATCTGGAAGTAAGCAGTATAGGTTATTTCAGTGTAGTATAGGGCAGTTAAGATATCCAGATCCAGAGTGTGAGAGTGTGTGGGGGAGAAAGCGAGAGTGTGTGGGGGAGAGAGAGAGAGAGAGTGTGTGGGGGAGAGAGAGAGAGTGTGGGAGTGAGTGAGTGAGTGAGAGAGAGAGAGTGAGAGAGTGGGAGAGTGAGAGAGAGAGAGAGAGTGAGAGAGAGAGTGGGAGAGAGAGAGAGAGTTGGAGAGAGAGAGAGAGTGGGAGAGAGAGAGAGTGGGAGAGAGAGAGAGTGGGAGAGAGAGAGAGTGGAAGAGAGAGAGAGAGTGGAAGAGAGAGAGACAGAGAGAGAGAGTGGGAGAGAGAGAGACAGAGAGAGAGACAGAGAGAGAGACAGAGAGAGAGACAGAGAGAGAGACAGAGAGAGAGACAGAGAGAGAGACAGAGAGAGACAGATAAAGAGACGTCAAGGCGCCGTGACGTTGACGCTGCTCCGCGCTGATTGGATGTTTTCAGCCGACAGTGCTCTGAAAAACAGCTTGGCTGTCGGCTGAAAACTCCAGCGCCTCAGCACGCCTGCGGACGCTCGCGTGAGCCCCCTCTCAAGGCATCCTCATTGAGTATGCAGGGGCTCAGCGCGGAGCGTCCGCACGGCTCAGCGCGGCCTGTCCTTCTATGGACTCGGCCAGAGAGACAGATAGAGAAAGACAGATAGAGAGAGACAGATAGAGAGAGACAGATAGAGAGAGACACACAGAAAAAGAGGGACACACAGAAAAAGAGAGAGACACACAGAAAAAGAGAGACACACACAGAAAAAGAGAGACACACACAGAAAAAGAGAGACACACACAGAAAAAGAGAGACACACACAGAAAAAGAGAGACACACAGAAAAAGAGAGACACACACAGAAAAAGAGAGACACACACAGAAAAAGAGAGACACACAGAAAAAGAGAGACACACACAGAAAAAGAGAAACACACACAGAAAAAGAGAGACACACACAGAAAAAGAGAGACACACAGAAAAAGAGAGAGACACACAGAAAAAGAGAGACACACAGAAAAAGAGAGACACACAGAAAAAGAGAGACACACAAAAATAGAGAGACACACAAAAATGAGAGACACAAAAATGAGAGACACACAAAAATGAGAGACACACAAAAATGAGAGACACACAAAAATGAGAGACACACAAAAATGAGAGACAAAAAAAGAGAGACACAGAACACACACAGAGAGAATGAGAGACAAAGACAGAGAGAGGGCGAGGGCGACACAGGGAGAGGGCGGCAGGGAGAAGGCGAGGGCGACACAGGGAGAGGGTGACACTCACAGACACACACTCACTCTCACTCACTCAGACACTCACAGACACGCAGAGACACACTCACGCAGACACTCACGCAGAGACACACTCACGCAGAAGACTCACAGACACACACTCAGAGACACTCACACACACACACACACACAGACACACACAGACAGGCACACAGACACACAGACAGGCACACACACAGACACACAGACAGGCACACACACAGGCACACTGACAGGCACACACACAGGCACACTGACAGGCACACTGACAGACACACAGACACACTGACAGACACACAGGCACACTGACAGACACACAGGCACACTGACAGACACACAGGCACACTGACAGACACACAGGCACACTGACAGACACACAGGCACACTGACAGACACACAGACAGACACACAGGCATACTCACAGACACACAGGCACACTGACAGACACACAGGCACACTGACAGACACACAGGCACACTGACAGACACACAGGCACACACAGACACACAGGCACACTGACAGACACACAGGCACACTGACAGACACACAGGCACACAGGCACACTCACAGACACACAGGCACACTCAGACACACTCACAGACACACAGGCACACTGACAGACACACAGGCACACTGACAGACACACAGGCACACTGACAGACACACAGGCACACTGACAGACACACAGGCACACTGACAGACACACAGGCACACTGACAGACACACAGGCACACTCACAGACACACAGGCACACTCACAGACACACAGGCACACAGGCACACTCAGACACACAGGCACACTCACAGACACACAGGCACACTGACAGACAGACACACACACACACACACACACACACACACACACACACACACACACACACACACACACACACAGGCACACTGACAGACACACAGGCACACTCACAGACACAAAGGCACACTCACAGACAGACACACAGGCACACAGGCACACAGACAGACACACACACACACACAGGCATACTGACAGACACACAGGCACACTCACAGACAGACACACAGGCACACTCACAGACAGACACACAGGCACACAGACAGACACACAGGCACACTGACAGACACATAGGCATACTGACAGACACACAGGCACACTGACAGACACACAGGCACACTCACAGACAGACACACAGACACACAGGCACACAGACAGACACACACACACACACACACACACACACACACACACACACACACACACACACACACACACACACACACACACACACACACACACACAGGCACACTGACAGACACACAGGCACACTCACAGGCACACAGGCACACAGACAGACACACAGGCACACTGACAGACACACAGGCACACTGATAGACACACAGGCACACTGACAGACACACAGGCACACTGACACACTCACAGACACACTCACAGGCACACTCACACACTCACCGGGTCACACGTGGCAGCAGTGGGGTCTTCGCACGGCAGTGGGCCCTCCACATGGCTGGGGTGCCTCTCCAAGACATGGGACACACAGCGCAGCGTGGGACTCAGCAGCAGAAGCAGCAGGTCCGTCCCTCCCCCCCCCCCCCCGAAGCGGCCGACGCCGCAGCACACTCCCCGGACACCCCCGGGCAGCAAGCGAGGATCGGGGGCAGGTGATTAGGGGGAGATCATGGGCAGGAGGCGGACTGGCGCAGGAGGCGCGCACGGGGGAAGCTGGGTTGGCACTTCCCCCTCCGTCCCACGTGGGGAGCGGAGGGGGCGGGGGGGCTGGATCGCGCGCTTGTTTTGGGCTTCCCCCTCCGTCCCACGTGGGGAGCGGAGGGTGCGGGGGGGCTGGATCGCGCGCTTTTTTGGGGCTTCCCCCTCCGTCCCACGTGGGGAGCGGAGGGGGGAGGGTGTGGGGGGGGGGGCTGGACCGCGCGCGGCGCTTGTTTTGGGCTTCCCCCTCCGTCCCACATGGGGAGCGGAGGGGGGGGGGCTGGGTTGCGCGCGGGGCTTGGTTTGGGCTTCCCCCTCCGTCCCACGTGGGGAGTGGGGGGGGGGGAGGGATGCGGGGGATTCTGGGTTGCTGGGGGGAACAGGCAGCGCAAATGGCAGGACACTCTGCTTGCCCTGTGCACGCGCGCCGGGACCACAGGATTTGCCGCCATTTTTTTTAACTTTTTTTTTAACCCAATCAGGGAGGGGGATTATTTATTTATTTAAAAAAAAAAAATAAATTTGGCACGAGCAGGGGAATTCATTGAGCTGCAGCACGGGTCGTCAGCTGCCTAAATCCACTCGCAACGGGCGACTGATTATCATTATTTGTCGAGCACTGTATATATATATATATATATATATATATATATATATATATATATATATATATATTGTGGCTAGCAGGGGTGGGTGCAGTGGGTATTAGCCCCAACGTTGGTTGTTTAGGGCTTGCGGATGGGTAGCTGGAGGGCTTCACCACTTCATGACCGTAGCGCTATTAACCGCTAAGGTAATGAAGGGGTTAAGTCCACCCGCAACCCCCCCACGAGTCATAAACACTCACCAAAGCCCAAATACCCCCTTCATCTACCCCCGCTCACAACAATAAGCTTGGTACTGGATGGTTAACCCCTTCATTGCCTTAGCGGTTAGCCGCTAAGGTAATAAAGTGAGCTGTAAATGCATTTTTCCTGCTTCGGATGGATGTCGGGGGGCTCCGGTGCTGGTATTAATGGGTATCAGCTCTGGAGCCCCACGGCATCAATCCGAGGCAGGAAAAAGGCCTGATTTTTTCTATGTCCCGTATCGCCGCTCAGCCCCAGCTTCTTGCCAACTTTTCTTGGCGGAGCGATTTGGAGAAAATTTCTCCATTCTAGAGCGGCGATCAGCGCCAAGATGCTGATCGGCGCTACTAGAATACAGTGGGTTTGAAAACTGGTGAGATAGGGCTTCTCGCCACATGTGCGGCAAGTTTTTTTTCCCGCCAAAAAAAAACGGCGGATCTTGCTCATCTCACCAGCTTTTCCGCATTTACTGAATTGCTGTAGGCATATTTGCCGAAAAACTGTCGAGATA
Organism: Ascaphus truei; assembly: GCF_040206685.1. Taxonomy (NCBI): domain Eukaryota; kingdom Metazoa; phylum Chordata; class Amphibia; order Anura; family Ascaphidae; genus Ascaphus; species Ascaphus truei. The sequence goes on along the minus strand of NC_134483.1, from coordinate 136,557,764 downwards.
GGACTTTTCGCCATTTCCTGCATAGGCCCCTCAGTATTTACAACTAAAGCAAATTCGGGTTGAACCTACATCATGAGAGATCAAGACCAGTTGATGTCATTTTGCACCAAATAGAGAGGTACTGCGCTTTGTACACAAAGTGAATGTATTGAATTTAATTGAAATTGGGACTACTGTGTCAACTGCTTCACTGTCCCTATTTGTTCTGCTATGGGACTATTAACAGCTGTGGCTATTATAAATTATAGTTAGTCAATTACTTTTTTCAATTACTGATTAAGTGAGCATTGTCTTTTTATGGATTAAAGCACATTTTTTTGTTATTTTTATCATGGAGCGCGGTCTTTTCATTTTTTCTATTTAAATAATATATACAAGGTTATTCACACTGCATGTCGGACACTATTGTGCCTGAATATGTCATTATAGGCATAGACATAACTTACACACATATCATTTGATTCCTCTTGTGTTGCCCATTACATTGTACTCTATATTCAGTATGTCCCATTGACATTTTTGTTTATTTAATGACAGTAAGCCTAGCTGTTTACTTTTCATGTAAGAACTAAATTTTTAACCTTGTTCTGAAGCACACAGCACTTTCTGGCAATATGCTATGTCTGTACTTTTAAAAAAGGAAATACTTATGATCACATTCAAATGTCTCAGACAGGTCCGCAAATCAGCATTTCCGCAACGTCACTCAGCATGCATTGCTTCCACTGCAGCCAGGGATTCTGTGTAATAACATGCAAATGAGCACCCATAGTGTGTTACGTTTTGCTTCTAAACCATTTTAGCATTTATCCCTATAAGTGTATGCTTGCTGCTTTACATAGCTGCGTTATCATACTGTATCATGATGCTGTGAATCACAGACCCAGTATGGTCTTTCCACCTCCAGCAGAAAAGAGAAGTACATGAGAATTGTGCCTGGTAGTGTTAGGACCTGCAGATTGGTCATGTCGTGAAGTGGTTTCAGGCTTCTAACCTTTTGGTCAAAGGGTTTAACTAAATGACCCTTACTCATGAGCAGATAAGCACTGAAGTATTGTAATATATGTTGTGTCATTTTGTATGTCGCGCTAGCCTTTCTGTTTTTGTTTGAATATATACAAGGCTATTCACACTGCATGTCAGATACTATTGTGTCTGAATATGTCATTATAGGCATAGACATAACTTACACGCAGATCATTTGAGTCCTCTTATGTTGCCCATTACATTGTACTATTTATATAATAAGTCCAGATTAAATTTTTGCTTATTTAATGACAGTAAGCCTAGCTGTTTTATTTTCATGTGAAATCTACATTTTAACCTTGTTCTGGAGCACACAGCACTTTCTGGCAATATGCTATGTCTGTACTTTTTTAAAAGCAAATATATATGATCACATTCAAATGTTTCAGACAGGTCCGCAAATCAGGCTTTCCGCATCGTCACTCAGCATACATTGCTTCCACTGTAGCCAGGGATTCTATGTATTAACATGCAAATGAGCACACACAGTGTGTCACTTTTTGCTTCTAACCCATTTTAACATTTATCCCTATAAGTGCATGCTTGCTGCTTTACATAGCTTTTTCAGCAAAGCCTGGGTTAAAGAAGTGAATGTTCATCAAGCCTAATCACAGATAGCTGTTCTGACCTTTTGGGTCTCATCATTGTCAGGAGAGTACAGAGGTTGTATTGCAAAGCTGGTAGTGGTCACAAAACAGGTACACAAAGTAAGTTACAGAGGCAGCAGCCGCTATTGGACCGCATCACGTTCCAAACTCACGGCCAATTCACCAAATTCCCCGCAAGATGGTCCGCAGAAAATTGAATGGCCCATCGGATTAACACAGCAGGGGTCCTTATCAGTCTATCTCTTACGGCGCGTCTCCTACAGACAGGTGGACCCTAGTAGGATTCACACAGCACGAGTCTCATTCAAACGCAGGGACCCCCGCTGTTTTAATCCGATGGGCCATTAAGTCTGCTCTAGACAACTCGCAGGGTTTTTGCTGGGGAACTCACAGTTTTCCCCGGGATGTGGTCAAATGCCGGTGGCTGCAGCTGTATGTGGGTAAAAAAGTGACCAATACCCTCCACCGTACAGCCAACAGCAAATAAAAAGAATACTTACAGTATGAGCACATTCTTGTGGGAATTTAATGTATGATATATTTTATATTACAATATTTTTTTACAGAAATTATATCCTAAAAGCAGTACTCTTGCCATCCTTTCATTTTAACCTCAAAGCATTTTATTACAGAACTGCCTAGTGTCATCAAACTGTAGTTTAAAGGTGCAGACCTTTTTGCAATACAGGTGCCTATAAACAATTTGTAGTCATTTTTAAAAGATAATTTGCAAACACAGTAATTAAAAACTTGTCAGAGATTTGAATTCCTTAGCTTGAATCACATTCCATTCCTCCACCAGCATACCCTACTCTTCTTCTACCTTTAGACAAAGAGAAGACAGACTCATCTTGGAGAAAACATTTGATAAATTTCCAATCAACAGAAAAAAAATCTAAGAACTATTTACATTTACTGTATTTAGTTACAGTTACAAAAATAAGTATAGATTTTTTTTCTTAGTAATAACAGGAACTGTTTTATTTTATTGTAGCACTGCTTCTCTCCCCCCCCCCCCAACTAGGAGGTTTTGGCTAGGCTACAGCTACGTGTGGTGCTGGTTACCTGTGAGGGTCCCAGAGAGATGAGCTTCTGCGATGTTGTGGGGAACAGGACAGGCTTTAGGTGATCCTAAGGTTCTTTTCATTTGGGCAGTCCCTACCATGACAGTTCTTTTCTCCTATACATCTGTCCAATACGTCTGTCCAATAGACTGTGACTTAGCCATAAGTATATGTAGCCCGGGTCCCCCTGGTCCCCCATAAGCCCCTTACCTCCGCTGCAGCGGCAGGTGTGTCCGGCAGGTGCCGGGAGTGTTGCGGGAGCGCGGGGTGCCGGTACAGGGAGCACGCACCTTTGGTGGCTGCAAGGAGGTTGTTGCCAGGTGAGCAGATCGCGGGAGGCCCGCTGGGAGTACCACTACATGGTGCCGCCATGTTGAGGTTGGCGCCAGAGCAAAGGACATGTTGCGCATGCACAGGAGCAGCGTGAGCAGGCGGCCATTACAATGAGTACTCCATAGTGGAATTACAATCCCAAGCAGCCCTAGGGGTTGCTAGTCAGATCAAGCTTAGCCAATCACGTGTCCGGATTTCCCTGCACCAAGAGTTGCTACATTTCACGTGCCTGGAACCACGCCAGTTGGACCTGGAACAAGGTCTGGGTAGGAGGTATATGCAGGTGTCTGTGGCACCTGCACTAGGCCTGAGATCCCCTGTTAGGCCCCAGCACCAAAGGGCTTGTGGTTGAAGCAGGAACAGAGCCATGGGTAGGGTCACTGCCCTGTAGAATCATAGCAAACGGATCAAGACAGGACATGGCTGTATCCTGTACTCAGGTGGTCTGGGACCAGACACCTGCCACCACAGAGACTCTTAAGTTGGTACCATGCACGCGGGACCCACCCAACATAGAGGTGGAGGCTTCACGGAGGACATCCGTGGATCCTATCTTCCACAGTGCGCCCGGGTGTGGGATCACCCAGCAGGTACCCAACTCTGCCAGTGCACCAACAAACACTTTAGTGGGCAGCGCTGTACCACACATTGGGTGCGGTATTACCTTGTGGACAACAGGGTGGCTGGTGCCCAAGGGCCTCTTCAGTACTTTGGGGACTGTGTTCCTGGTGGGGCACAGAGGGTTGATGAGTACGGCCATGTGTGGCCTGGTGGTGGTGTATGTATATATCTCATAGAAGTTCATGTAGTAAAACTGTTATCTTTTCACTATGTGGTTTATTGCATGTGGGTCCTGTAACAGGGTTATTCTAAATAATAGAATCCCATACAGGTGGAGGCGCTACCGAGCATCGATCCAGGTACACTCCAGGCTCCCAGCAGCAGAAGCTCAGGCCTCCTGTGAGCCACAGTTATTGCACCCTGCACACACACACCGTAGTCACACATCTTCCAGGCGGTGAGGGAAAGTGAGCTACATATACAGTATAAAAGGGGTCTTTATTTGATGCAGCCACTGCAGGTGGTATAAAAGAGAATATAGTGGAGAATGGGTTTTAGGCCCTTGGATGGTGCTGGCCAGCAGATAATGTTGAGACCTTGTGCTATGCACAGATCTTGGTTCCCTCAGCACCAGGAGGGGCTGAGCTCCTCTCCCTTCCCGGGTGGGAAAGCACACAACTCAGACTGATCTACCAGTATAATTTGGAAGGCATCCTCCTTAATGCAAAAGGAGAGGGCACAGGGTCTGCACCATAATTGGCTGCAACACAGACCCAGTGTCACCACCTCTCCTGCCACTCAAGGAGTCTGTGTGATGGAGGCAAATCCCACAGGAATGCCTGTCACTGTCTGTAGCAATCAGAACTTACATGACAGGAGGGCACAAAGATAGCTTGACCAGCCATGGCTATATTATTTTGGTGGACTGAACCTAGTAAGAACACAAAGTAAAAAAGGGCCCATGTTATAGCACTCCTAGTTATGAAATAATGATGTAATTAAAATCAATCTTTAAGTATCAATAATATAAAATAAAATTGGACTAACTAACAAAACCACATACAACACAAATTCAAATATTGGTATATTCAATTCCTCCTAGGTTGGTATATGGAGAAGAAGATACCCTGATATCTGAAGCTATCAGAAGTTACATGACAGGAGGGCAGAAAGATAGCTGGACCTGCCATGGCTATACTATTTTGGTAAAAGGCTGAAAACTCCTATATTTTTCATGCTTGAAATTTTAGAGAACTGTAACATTTAAAATGTGTTTCACATTTCATGATCAAATATTGTATTCCCCAGGCGCTATGTATTTGTACTGTATGTATGCACCATATTGTTTATTTTATGCTTCGCCAATTTCCTTGTATATCAAGTCCTGATGCAGTTGACCAGTTTTAGGCAATTAGTTTGTTCTCTATAGACAATACACTTATAATTACTGAAAACATTGCTGCCGGTTGAAAACGTAAGCACCATATATCACTATCATTCTGTATTTGCTATTAAAAACAGGACTACAGTATGCGTTAGAGGTTTTTTTTACTGTTTGCTGCTATTCACACCTTGTCAGTGCAATAAATCTGTGTTAGCCAGTAGGGCTTTTCAGCCCTCTTTTTCTACAATAAAGCTGTGCACCTTCCAATCTTTGCTGTTTACCCTCTACATACACATTACTACTACATATCATGTTCTACATGAAATATGCGCATTCGATTATTAGGATAATTGTATATAATTTAGCACATACATATTCACAATAAACAACTTATATTGCATGTATTTAATTTTTTAATAAAGTAGAGACTTTTATTTATTTATAAAATGTTTTACCAGGAAATAATACATTGAGTATTACCTATTGTTTTCATGTATGTCCAGGGCACAGAGTTATGGGGACAATACATGGTTACATTAAATTAACAGAAGTTATACATTCAATTTACAGACATTCCAGGGCAGTTAGGGATAATATACGATTATGGGCATATGTAACAGTTACAGACAAGATTACAATGTGAGACAGCTGTAGTCCTGAAGATACTTAAACTGGAGGTGGTTTTGAGAGTCTCAAGGATAGCCAATATATAGTAGGTTTTTGAGCATTTTGCAGTGATGTGTGTTTTAGTTTAGACATTAGAAAACAATGTTGAGTTGTAGAGGGTTTCTAGTTTGTCAAAGGGAGTTTGGGTTGATGTACCTAATTCTATGTCCCAGTAGTCTATAATTAGCATTAACATCTGCTGTGTGATGCGCCCAGCGGGGGCTAAGAGAGGATATTTTCCTACAAATAACTTGTTTTGCATAGGTTTTGGATGACAGAGTAGCAATACGCAACAAAAATGTTAAATGGGAGTCATGACATATGCCAGATACTTAAAACTAGTGACAATGGCCAGAATAGTGTTAGAGTTGGTTCTGATTTGTAGCTCTGCCGTTGGTAGCTTTCAGAATTTAGCCTTGGTCCCAAATACCATTGTTATAGTTGTGTATTGTCACGGGAGACAAGGAATTGTAAAACTTTTATACCGAGATCATTCACTAGGCAAAACACAGTAGTGGAATAAAATGGAGTTTATTCGGGTAAACCCGCGTACACACAATTAATACACAAAATAAAGACAAAATTCACAATTACTGGAGGTTTGGGGGTGAAAACTAAGCTCAAATAGGTGCCGGGCGCCTGCTTCGGAAGGCTTACCCTGACCGAGATATCCACCCAGGCTTCCTGGTGTAACGAGTGCTCACCACAAACAGGACGGGACCGCAAGGCTGAGGTGGGGATAGTAATATACACCAACCAACAACCACGTAACCGCGTCCGGAGTGCAGAGTTGAGCTTGTGTAGCCGGGTAAGGGAAGGAGAGGTCAGAATAGTCGTGAAACTCACTGTGGTCTAGGTTTGGAGAAGTCAGATGGTCATTGTGCTTAGCCAGGTTCCAGGAGTAGAGAAGGCAGCTGTCCGTGTACAAGCTGAGGTCAAAGGTAACAGAAAATCAAGGCAGAATGCAAGAGCAACAGCAGGGCAGCAGGATGCTTGAGGCAAGCACTTGAAATGTAAAAAAAAATCGGTGCTTCATGGTGATGCCGGTCGTCCTGCTTTTTCTGAATAGAGACTGCCTTTCTGAGCCATGACTCTTGAAGATGCAGAATCCTATTCTCTGCTGCTGGTACCCTGTATCCAGGTCCCACTGTAGGAAGCGCTGAGGGATGGAAGCCGAAATTGGAAAAGAATGGTGAGTCCTGAATAAACTCATTACGTAGATTGTTATGGGAGAATTCGGCCCACGGCAAGAGCTCTACCCAGTTTTCCTGGGTATCAGAAATTAAGCAACAGATGAACTATTCAAGTGATTGATTCATCTGCTCCATCTGACCATTAGTCTGAGGGTGATTGCCGGAAGATAAGTGAAGAGAGATTCTGAGTTGTTTGCAAAAGGCCTGTCAAAATTTAGAGATAAATTGGGAGCCTCAATCTGACACAATAAATTGGGGACCCCATGAAGATGAAATACATCCTTTATAAATATTTCAGATAGTTTGAGAGGATTGGGTAGGCTCTTGAGGGGAATGAAATGGGCCTGCTTGGAGAACCGGTCGACCACCACCAGAATGGTATTCCTTCCTCTGGATACGGGTAGTTCAATGATGAAATCCATGAAAAACTGAGACCATGGGCGGTCCGGAATCGGGAGAGGCTGCAGCAACCCTGATGGCATGATACGGGGAGTCTTGTTTTGGGCACAAGTAGAACATGCAGTGACAAATTCCTTAATGTCCTTACGCATCCCTGGCCACCAAAAGGTCAGTTCCAGAAGATCAACAGTTATCCTTGTACCTGTATGACCGAAACTTTTAGATGAATGACCCCATTCAAATACCTTTCGACGATAGGCTGGTGTGGGGAAAAGGCATCCCTCTGGAACTTCGAGACCCTCCGGAATATCAGACTGTCCTCCATAGTATCAAATGTGTTAATAGAGATGATACATGATGGAAGTATGTTCTGTCTTCTACTAAAAATTGACAGGAGAGGGCGTCTTCTTTCACTTTTTTAAAACCTGGTAGATAGGAAATAATGAAATTGAAGCTAGAGAAGAAAGGAGACCATCGAGCTTGTCGCGACCCCAAGTGGCGAGTGCCTTCGATGTAGAGCAGATTCTTATGATCTGTCAGAATAATAACCGGATTTTCAGTGCCTTCGAGTAAGTGTCTCCATTCCTCCAAGGCCCTTTTGATGGCGAACAGTTCACGATTGCCCACGTCGTAATTCTGTTCGGCGAGTGAGATTTTTAAAAAAAAGAATGCACATGGGTGTAGTTTGGCTTGTGGAGTCTTCCTTTGGGACAAGATTGCCCCAGCTACAACATCTGAAGTGCCCACTTCGAGCATGAAGGGCAGTCCTGGATCAGGATGCACAAGCAGTTTTTAGCTTCTCGAATGCTTGAAGGGCTGCAGAAGGCCAAAGCTCCGGGTCAGCTTCTTCGTGCGTCAACACCGTCATGGGCGCTACTATGGATGAAAAATTTTGTATGAACCGTTGGCAGTAATTTCCGAGGCCTCAAAAATTTTGGACGGTCTTCAGGGTCATAGGATGAGGCCAATCCAAAACTGCTTTCACTTTGCCTGGGTCAATGGCAAGGCCAGTATAGGAGATGATGTATCCCAGAAAGGACATTGTAGTCTGATGGAAATGACACTTCTCCAATTTCGCAAACAAGTTATTCTCCCGTAGTCGTTGGTGTACCTGTTTGACATGACCCGGTTGTTCGCGTGCAGACTTAGAGAAGATTAAAATATCGCCTAGATAGACAATTAAGTATTGGTCCAGGTGATCCCTGAAAACCTTGTTAACAAAGTCCTGACATACCGCGGGAGCATTACAAAGATCGAAAGGCTTGAATAGGTATTCGTAATGTCCGTCAGAGTGTTAAACGCTGTTTTACACTCATCCCCTGTCAGATTCTTACAAGATTGTACGCTTCTCGTACAGTAAGTCCAGCTTAGTAAAAATGTTCCCAGATGGGTGAAGCCCACGCCAAAGCATCACCAACTAGCAGGGACACAATATAGGCCACCTTAAATCGCTGGGATAGAAAACGTGATGGCACCAATTCAAACTGAATAGAACACTGGTTAAGAAACCCACAACCACCAAGGGGTTCGCTGCCATAGCGTAGATGTAGGCAGTAGGGTTCGAAGGCTCCGTTCAAGGGAATGGTTGTGGGAGCAGACACCGCTGAGGGGACAGGGTCCACAGGAGCACGTTTAGCCTGGTCAGTCATAGCATATACTGTAAGTAGAAGTAGCTCTATACGTCGACTATTCTGGTCAAGCTGTTCCACCATTTTGTTAAACATGTCAGAGTGCATGTGCAGGACGTGACCCACCTCACCGGGGTCCATGTTTGTGGGGCTGAGCATATTGTAATGAGTGCTCACCACAAACAGGACGGGACCACGAGGCTGAGGTGTGGATAGTGATATACACTGTCCTACAACCGCGTAACCGTATCCGCAGTGCAGAGTGGAGGTCATGTAGGAGAGGTCAGAAAAGTCATGATACCCGCCGTGGTCTAGAATTGGAGAAGTCGGATGGTCATTGTGCATAGATGGGGTCCACGAGAAGAGAAGGTGGGAGTCCAAATACAAGCTGAGGTCAGGGGTCAGAGAAGGCAGCGGTCTGGGTACAAGCTGAGGTCAAAGGTAACAGAAAATCAAGGCAGAATGCAAGAGCAACAGCAGGGCAGCAGGATGCTTGAGGCAAGCACTTGAAATGTAAACAGCAATTTATGCTCAGCCAATTTGCCTAAGGGCTGGATGAGCATATAAAGAACAGAGAGCCAATGGGAAGGCTGCAGGCAATGAGCCATCACAGGTAGACTGTGTACTGATAGGCAGTGGTGGAGTGTATTGCAGCTGTGAAGTAATTAATGTTGTTAACGCCTCTAGTGCCCAATGTAATGCAACGTTGGTGTGTAGTTGAGACAGGAATGTCCACCGTTGCGTCACGGGATGTGGCGTGGGGGAAGAGCCTAGGTCCCTTAATTTCTCTCACTAGAACCTACTGCTGAGGCAGCAGTCACACTGAACATGTATACGTGATTTACAAGGGGAAAAAAACAGTAACAGGAGTGTGCTTGCATCACAGATTAAAAAAAAACATAATCATAATTCATAAGAAAATATAGGACTCTTTCAGTTTGAGATGAGCAGGCAAACTTTTGTAGATAAGGAAAAACAGAGGTGTTAAACACATTTTTTGCCTCTGTATTTACAACCAGGGATTTACAGACCTGTAAGTCTGACATCAATAGTGGGGAAGCTACTTGAAGGTTTAGTATGGGATAATATTCAGGAATACTTTATGGAAAACAACATTATTAGTAACAGTCAGCATGGATTTATGAAGTATAGGTCGGGCCAAAGGAAGGAGGGGGTTTGGCAGTACCAAATATTTTAAAATAGTATATACAGTAGCCTCTCATGTGAGACAAGAGGTGGATAGATCAAATGGACTACCGTTCCAAAAAGGAAAAATGATGGAAACTCACCAGCATTGGAAAAATAAAATCAAGTTATTAAGCTACATAAACAATAGTGATAAAAATAATCAAGCGCAAATAACACCACTTTAAACCAAAATAACAATAAACAATATACTGTCCTTAGAAAATCCAGCTCCCGACACAGGATTCAGACCAAATCCAACCAGCAATCGAAGAAGAAAACAGGTGCTCAAATCTCATCAGGACATTGAAAATAGAAGTAGAGATACCAAATAGTGCAATATTGTCAACTACAACAAATGTAATCAATGTTGATAGCTCTATAAAGTTTACACTCACGTGTACAACGTGATATTAAGGCGTTGTGGTTGTTAGAAGTTACCAACTTTAATTTCCAGACAGATACTCCGGATCAACATCAGTATTGTTCCATAGGAAAGGAAGGGAAATCCATATACAAAGGAGAAAAAGCAAAATAGTATAATATTGCTTTTAATATTAAAAACACAAAGTATTCCACTTACATAAATGTCTTTGTGGCAAGCATTCAGACCACCCTGGGTCATATAGACAGATAATTATCTTCACAGCAACAGCATCTGCTCCGCGGCCGTCACAGCATACACTGGGCTGATTAATATAGTCCTCCACTCTGGATGTCACCAACAAAGTGCCACTCTGTAGTCAATGACTCACCCAATGCGCGTTTCTACTTAATAGTCTTCCTCAGGGAAGGGAAACAGTGCAATATGTTAGATTAGCCCCTGAGGAAGACTATTAAGTAGAAACACGAATTGGGTGAGTCATTGACTACAGAGTGGAACTTTGTTGGTGACATCCAGAGTGGAGGACTACATTAATCAGCCCAGTGTATGCTGTGATGGCCGCGGAGCAGGTGCTGTTGCTGTGAAGATAATTGTGTGTCCATATGACCCAGGGTGGTCTGAATGCTCGCCACAAAGACACTTATGTAAGTGGAATACTTTGTGTTTTTAATATTAAAAGCAATATTATATTATTTTGCTTTTTCTCCTTTGTATATGGATTTCCCTTCCTTTCCTATGCAACAATACTGATGTTGATCCGGAGTATCTGTCTGGAAATTAAAGTTGGTAACTTCTAACAACCACAACGCCTTAATATCACGTTGTACACGTGAGTGCAAACTTTATAGAGCTATCAACATTGATTACATTTGTTGTAGTTGACAATATTGCACTATTTTGTGTCTCTACTTTTATTTTCTATGTCCTGATGAGATTTGCGCAACTGTTTTCTTCTTCCATTAAGCTACATAAAAAAGGACAAAACAGAACAAAACTCCTCCACTCAAACTTTTCACACCCACTGTTGTGCTTGTCTCATTTGAGACAAATGGTGTACTGGCACTCTCCAGGGGGGGGGGAGCGAATTATGCTTTGGTGGACATGGAGAGCTCACTAAAAAGACCAGTTTGTCTGCCTTCCTTGCTATGGTTGAGCCTCGGGGTTGGTACTGGGAGACAGACTGACACGATTGTAATCAAATTTACCCTGAAAATCTGGCAGCTGGCAAAAAAGAAATATAAAGTTATGTCAACTCCATCCAGACCTACACCCCTGTTTGGTAACCCAGGGTTTCTGCCGGGTTTCCAGGGTCAGGGTTTTGAAACCTGTAGAGGGATTCTAGAGATGGGAGATCTATTAGATAAAGACAAGCTGATGTCTTTTGAGGAATTGATGAGAAAATATGGTCTACCTCTAACTGAGATGTTCAAATATATACAGGGCCGAAATTTTGTTCGGCAGGGTTACTATTAGGAGGAATTCCCTAGATACACACGATTCGAAGATCTGTGTAAAACCAAAAAATACCAAAAGGGTCTGATTTAATCTCTGTACCAGGGTTTAATCCCTCAAAAGGATACCCCGGCCCATACATATATGAATTAGTGGGCTCTGGACTTCAAGACTGAAATAACAAGAGAGGACTGGGAAGATATTTGGGATAATGCAGGTAAACCCTCTATGTGTATAGTAACGAAAGAGAATATTTATGAAATTGTGTTACGCTGGTATTACACCCCCAAAAGTTTAAAGCAAATGTTTTGGGGGTCTACTGATAGATACTGGAGGGGTTATAGCTCATATTTGGTGGTTTTAGCCAGTAATGCAGATATATTGGAAGACCATTCTGAAATTGATAGAAGATGTGATGGGGATCAAGATGCCGCTAGATCCAGTTTTAATTATTCTGGATAAGCCCATGGATGATGTGAGTCATTATACAGTTAAATTGATTTTGCATATTGTAACACGGTTAGATGCGCAGTAACAGCAGCGTGGAAGAAGACACTTCCGCCCTCCAGAAGAGAGGTTATTGGGATGGTGAGAGGGTAACCAGGCTCAATAATAAAGATTAAGCCCACTAGGTTACCACTGATCCGTGTTTTGGGGTCAGCTCTTGGACCCGGCTGTCGTAAATGCTTTAGTGTGGCAGTGTGTAAATTATGCGACTATAGAGATTTTTTGTGTTTTTACCTTTACAGAGGATCCAGCAAGCTGGAATTGCCAGGCTATGAGTTTCAGGGTGGGTTTGATGGAGAAAGTCTTTACAGCTTGTGGCTATGTAGCAGAGTTCCCGAGTTACAGGATACCCCAAAGATGTACCCGGGAATCAGGTAAGATTCTCGGATACATTGAAGCACAATGCTCCAGTCAAACTCCTACTCTGAAATGTCCTTCGACTCAGCACTAGGATTCCGTCTGCAGCACATTCCGGAAAGGTAAATGGGGCATAAGGTGTTAATAGATCCCTGCTACATACCTGGGTTCCCTAGTATAAAGGTGGATGCCCGTTATATGCCCCAGGTTACTCTGTAACTCTGACACTGTGGACAAACCTCTTCTCCTTCACATTCTCCATACTCTTGGAACAAAGCTCTATCCTGGATCTCCTCTTACCTCTCCCATCGTACTTTCAGTGTCTCTTTTGCTAACATGTCCTCCTCCTCCTCTATTGATCTCTCTGAGGGGGTACCCAAGGGCTCTGTCCTGGGACCTCTTCTCTTTTTTCTGAACACAGATTCTCTAGGTGACCTTATCACATCTCTTGGTTTTAAATATCATCTGTATGCTGACGACACACAAATTTACCTTTCAACCCCTGACCTTACACCTGCTGTTCAGACCAAAGTTTCTGAATGTCTCTCTGGGATATCATCCTGGATGGCCATCCGCCGACTTAAAATTAACATGGCAAAAACAGAGCTCCTTATACTTCCTCACAAACCTGAGGAGAAGAAACCTGGCCCTACTTCCTCCTTCCACATTACCGTTGGAAGTACCATAATTCACCCAGTAGCTCAAGCAAGCTGCCTAGGTCAACACTCGACTCCTCTCTCACATTTGCCCCTGACATTAAAAACGTATCTAAAACCTGTCGCCTTTTCCTCCGGCAATATAACAAAGATACGCCCTTTCCTTTGTTACTCGACTGCTAAAACTTTGACTCAGGCCCTCATTTTCTCCCGTCTCGATTACTGTAACCTCCTGCTGTCCGGCCTTCCTGCCTCTCACTTGTCTCCCTTACAATCTATCCTAAATGCTGCTGCCATGATCACTCTACTCTTTCCTAAATCTTTCTCAGTGTCTTCCCTGCTGAAATCCCTCTGCTGGCTTCCTATCAAATCTTGCATCTCGCACTCAATTCTCCTCCTCACTTTTAAAGCTTTAAACTCTTCTGCTCTTCCTTAGATCTCAGCCCTAATTTCTCGCTATGCACCATCCCGACTCTTGCATTCTGCTCAAGGATGTCTTCTCTCTAACTCCCTTGTATCTAAAGCCCTCTCCCGCCTTAAACCTTTCTCACTGACTGTCCCGCGCCTCTGGAATGCCCTTCCCCTCAATACCCAACTAGCACCCTCTCTATCCACCTTTAAGACCCACCTTTAGACACACTTGCTTAAAGAAGCATATGAGTAGCACCGTGGCTAATACTATACACGATACATAAAGTTTGGCCCCCTGCAGACGCACTTACCTGAATGCCCTCCTACTGTCTTTGCACGTTCTCCCCACCAATTAGATTGTAAGATCTTCAGAGCAGGAACGCCTTCTATAATGTTACCTTTATGTCTGAAACACTTATTCCCATGATCTGTTATTAGTATTATTTGTTATTTATATGATTGTCACGTGTATTACTACTGTGAAGCGCTATGTATATTAATGGCACTATATAAATAAAGACATACTGTACATACATACATACATACATACATACATACCAGTATAGGGGTTCAGGGGATACTCCAGCTAAGTTGCAAAGCTGAGGTTTTAGAAAAAAAACAAGTCAGATTTTTACAGTGTTAGGGAAAAGACTAGTGAGTATAAATTAAAGATTCTCATTCTATCCCTCACACCAGAAGAGACTTAGTTATTTTAGCCAAGTAATGTGTAAAAGCATATTTTATTAAAGTGTGCATTCAATAAAGGTATATATGTTTGATGCACTGTATATGAACTGTTGGATTTACAAGTCCTGGGTTCCAAGAGACCAGATGGCCACCAGGCTTGGTGCCACTGTGTCTACTCGGGTCCCGGAGTTGAAAGCCTCAGGGATGCCAAGGTGTTAGGGCAGGCGGAGTAATGCAGTTACACTCAAGTACCCACATCTGATAGCACAAAGGGCTATATGCCAACATCTGCCAAGCCCCAGACTTTGCAGAGCCTGGACAGCGGGAGGGCTCAATATGCTAAGAGGCAGAGGTGCCAGGTTGGTGCATGCCCCTTAGCAGAATTGGAATCGGTGCCCACCCGGCTTCAGTATACCGGCAATATCGGTGATAGGCTGGCAGGGAAATTCCCACTCATGTTTGGCTGTAATTGTTTATGACTAGAACTCCAAAACCTATAAGAAACCTTGCAGCCAATCAGGACCTCAGATTCTAGGAACCAAAACATCAGCGGAAAATTCAAAGATGCTCTGGGAGAAATAGACGTGAATCAGCGTCAGAGATTTCAAAGCAAGAAATGTTCCTACTGTAAGTCCCGCTTTTCAAGGGCCAAGTTCTGTTTTCTATTGCATATTGTGATCCATTGTGGGTATGTCTTTTCCTGAATAAATTTCAATTTATTTTACCTCCTTGTTTTGTTCAATCATATGATACCGGTATAAAAGGTGTTAATAAACCTGGTCTCCAGTAACAGTTATTAGAATGGTTAATGATGTACAACTAATGGAGAAACTAACTTCATTTCTGAACCATACCACAAGAAAGTTTGATAGAGTTTGATATCCCTGGGATGTGGGATAAGGAAATGATTTTTAATAGAAAAGAGGTATTGGGAGGAGAGTATGATACAGGATGTTGTTTATAAAATGCCGTACACAATGTAATGTGACTGTTGATGACTGTAAGAATTTTAATACCACATGGTTGTTCCCCCCCTTTTTTTCTGTACCCCTTCCATTTATATTTGAAAAATCTTAATAAAAATATACGTTTAAAAATTTTTTTATCTGTGCTGACGGTTATGATTCCTCTTGTAGATGCTTGAAGACCTTGAACTTTGTTGCACAGGCACAAAACCTTTCTTGGGTGAGTATGTAACCCAGAAATAACTTTTCTTATCATTAGCTTTCAAACTGTCAAAAAGCACAGCAGATAAAATCTACCTTTCTTCTTTATTATAAAAGAAAGAAAAAAACCTGCTTTCACATTCAATAGACAACAATTGGGGTCAGGTCAACTTACATATTCTAAACCATAATGCTGTAAAATATTAGAATATACATTTTATTCATATACAAGGCCAAAAACACAAAAGCATGTATTTTTTTTTAAAAGTAGAATGTGTTTTACTTAGATGTTTGATCATTGCCAGATTGTTAGATGGAGTAGAATTTACTGTTATGCTGGGTTTATAAAAGAACTGAAAGAACAGGTACTGTAAAACTTTGGGAGGGTGAAATAATCACTATATTATATGCAGTGAATGAGGCAAAATTAGATTAAATTAGACTCTAAAATGTAAAAATATGCACAACTGTCAATTCATCTTATTGCAACATAATGAAAAGATAGGGATGCTAAGTTATGAAATGCTACTGAAAGTGATTGTGCTTATAGATGTCTAGGTGTAACATGCCACTTAAGGATCTGCCGACAGGTGGAACATGCAGGGACATCAGTCCCGGGCCTGGGGATGGAGAGGGGCCACCCTGGCAGTCCCATGTTGGAAGTTACATTAGACACTGTCGGAAGTCAGGTGCAATTTCTGCTATCATCAGAAACCACTGCTTCTTGCTAGGACCCAGACTTGGAGCAGAGTAAGAGAGGAGGGTGGGAGAGAAAGGGAGTGCGAGCGGGGAAAGGGTGTGAAAGTGTGAAAGGATTGTAATAACGAGAAGAGGATAGAGTTAGAGAAGGAAGAGTGAGAGAGAGGGGGATAAGAAAAAGATTAGAGGGGACTCGCTGGTAGAGATGGAAAAATAATTTTTGAATAATTAAATCCAATATGGATCTGCCACGTAAAAATTTGAACCTGAAAGCATAATCCGCAATCAAAATAATGAAATTATAATAGGTGAAGTAGGAAGAGCCGAAGAAATGTATACATAGTGGTGTCTCCTCAAGCTAAAGCTATTTGTTGCAGGCTTTAACATTGGGTTGGATAGGCTGTTGCTGTTTCAGTACTATAGTTTAAACACATATGCATTATTTAATTAATAAAACTTGTAGTTGATACCATTAACCAGACATTAACGTGATTGGCTGAAGTTTCCGTTAAGTGGGCCCTGGGCTCTGGCCCTCCCGGATATGTTTATGTTTGTAGTGTATTAACTAGTATCTAGCAGCTAGTTATTGATATTACTCTGAAATAATCACACGAATAATTATTAATATTCAAGAACATTTCATTCTGTCCTTTATTTTCAAAGCCAGGTATATGTTATGTCATGGGGCGGGGTTACAAGCTCTACAAGTTACAAGTATAAAAGCCTGTCATTACCTGACACTCCACCAAATGGAGGTTGTTGATTATGGGACAGTGTGCTATGCTTTTCCTTACAAGAGGGTCAAGGAGATTGGGATGGGCTCTTTGGGCCTCAAGCCCCTGGGGTCTGCTCCAGGGCTGGAGAACTATCATGCTGTTATGCAATAAATCTGCTGTTGGACCAACTACGGTATGTGGTTATTGGAGAGGAGCATTTGCTGTGGAGACCATCCTGCATCCAGCAGGATCCTCATGGGATGGAGGCGCTGCACAGTAAAGAGATGGAGAAAAAGATGGAGAAAGTGAGCCCTGTTGCTGCTCCCAAACTACAACTATGGAGCAACTCAGACCTTCTGAATCAGCAGGTGAGCTACAGTACCGGGGACAATAACCATATTGTGGTTGGATCTTCCGTGGCAGGGTGAAACAGGTGCAACATTTGGAGCTGCTGCTGAGATGAGTAACAGGGGAGGCAAAGTATGGCTGGGAAACCCGCTGATTTAGAATTTAATGGGGGCACTCACTGTATCAAGACCAGAGTGTTCCCAGTCGGTTGCTAGCGGGGTACTCCCGGAGGGTATCCGCTTAAGATGCAACTCCATCTACTGTACTGCCACATAAGAGGTGCCTGAACAACACTGTATCAAGGCCATCTTTTTACCTTGCCTGGGACATTATGCAGATCTGAGAGGTTTCTGAACCACACTGTATCAGTGCTGGGTCCCTTCCACGTCCGCAGGCAGAGAGGTTTCTGAATCACACTGATCGTGTCAGGTGCCGCTGATGGTATGCCTATCGGGGATGGTCTTGAAAGATATTCCAACGTGGGATGCTATCTGTCAGGTGCCTTTACTGTAAGAACGACAGACCTCTCTGGCACTTAGGATATAGATATCACAGCTGATCTTGTTGAATGTCTGAAGAGGCGCTTGAATCCTATGAGCAGTTGTATTACTTCAGAAAATTTGAGACAAAAACACAATACACACTGCAATAGTGCATAATCCTAGAGCTAACCGCTATTGATATATAGCAAACAAACAGTAGATGGCGCTCTAATACTAAAATTATTAAAGTGAATAGTATAAATATATAATATACAAAAGTGCAATGTGATAATAAGGTAAAAATCAACAAGTACAAGTACTGCACCGACTCACTTTATTCGAGCAAATACCCAGTATGTACCTGGCAGATACCTGGAATGCGCCGCTCCTCATCTCAGACAAGCCCCGTTGCATTTGCCTTCCCAGCCTGGGTTCATGCCTGGCTGACGGGCGGCTGATCTGTTAAATGATAATGATTAGGATTTAATAGGCTGCAATGCTTCGCGTGTCTACCAGATGGCATAAATTCATGAATTGTAATGCAGTATATATATATATACTGGGCAGTATTGCAGCCAGCGGGAATAAAATGCTTCAATCCCTGCCTGGAAAATAACCCAATGCACTCGGGCAGAAAACAGTCACAAACCTCAATACACCCGGGTATACCCGAATTCGTGGGACTAGCCGAGCTCGAATAAAGTGTGTCGCCAGTGTATGGGTACAATAAATCACTCAAACCCTTAGATGGACTGTTTCAAGGTCCAGAAACAGTATGCACAGAAAAAACCAGGGGAGCGGTTGCACCTTAAAATAAAAACAAAAATAAAAACAAAATCAACATAGTGTGATATTGTTAGCACAATGAAGTGGTTTCTAAGAAACTTAGAAAACTAAAAGAGGAGGCTATAACACATATAACCAACCAAACAATGTGGTAAAACCACAGGAGGAGCTAAGATCTCAAGTAGAGACAAAACACAGGGATAAAACAAACACTTTTATCCACAAACGAATGAATTGGAGGCTTACAAGATCCAAAAGGATAAACAGCATAGGGAGTATATGATCTTCCGATCACTTCACATCACCGATCACTGCTGCTGCTGCGCGCCACCCGACTGTGTCTCGAACAGCCGTCACGTCACTTCCGGAATTCCGGCCGGTTGGAGATGACATCACGGGCTCAACGTTCTCTCTCTCTCAGTCTCAGGGTCACACTCAACGCGTTTCGACGCTCTAAAATGACGTCTTCATCAGGAGTGCTTGTGACCTGCTCTACTGGTCATTTTATACCCACTGGAACTTTACTATTAACCCCTCCTCCAAAAGGTTAACTGTTTAAAACACCCTAGCTTTTGGGCAGCTATCATATCTATCCCATATATCTAGGTGCGGTTTTAAGTGCAAGAAATTTTATATAATTCATAAAATATTCTAATAAAAAGATTCTCTCTTTAAATACATAAGAGAGGAATCATAGTAGGATTATACATACAATTTTATTATTATACACAAAAATCAATAATCAATAAAACATTATAGTATTAAAATTAATTTTAACTAATTTCTATCTTTAAGGAACGACGATTGATGTATCTTGAAAGACATGAAACAAAGAGTATTTAGGTGAAGAAACTTAAGGAAACAGGAATCACATAACTCATATATCAAAATACCCAAAAGACTGTACACATATACAGAGCAGATAGTAACGAAATCAATATAAAATATATAAAAAATTATTAGTAAAAATATATATAGTTATTAACATATTTTAAAACATTTTTACAATTTTATAGAGAAAGAAAAACTTTAATTAAAACATTATAATTATCTTATAACAAGGCACCCAATTCAAAATCGACATTTAAGCCCTGAGGAATTAAAGTTTTCAATGAAAAAATCCAAAAGCTTTCTCGTTTTTTAAGTGCTGTGTTCCTATCCCCACCTCTCCAATGGGGCAGTACATGCTCAAGGACAGTTAACCTCAGGCCTGATGGGTCGCCATTGTGTTTTAAAATAAAATGATGGGATAAAAAGTGGGTCGTTACCCCCCTTCTAATATTACCCACATGTTCTAAAACACGTGTCCTTATGGGCCGAGTGGTTTGACCCACATATTGTAGCCCACAAGGACATTGTATTAGATAAATAACATGGTCAGATTTGCATGTGGTATGTTGCTTAATTTGGAATTGTTGTTTTGAAATATTAGACATAAAACCAAATTTATCATCTGCTCTGTATTTACATGCTGTGCATGTTGTGCATCCAAAAAAGCCCTTAATTTGTGGCAACCACCTGTTATTATTATTTTTAATCTTAGGTAATGCACTCGGTGCTAGTCTATTTTTTAAGGTATTGGCTTTCTTAAAAATTACCATCGGTTGATCTGGGACTATGTCACCCAATATTGAGTCATTTTTAATAATATGCCAATATTTCCAAACTATTTTTGTTATCCTCTCTGACTGCCTATTGTAGTTCGTTATAAACGTAAAATCAAAGTTCTTTTTAGGCTTCATTTTCACATTTTCAAGCAACTATGGGGAGATATATAATTATTTATATCCACCTCCTTGATATAACTGTCATCATTGATGGTGGATTAATCAGTACTCAGACCTTCTTTAAGGAGGTGGATATAAATAATTATATATCTACCCATAGTTGTCACCATCCCAACTGGTTAAAAAATGTGCCATATGGACAACTAAGGCGCATTGGAAGAAACTGTTCGGATGACAAAACTTTCCATGAACAGTCTCTTTTCCTGCAGGACAGATTTAAAGAAAAAAAGTATGAAAATAAGATCATCAAAGATGCAGTAGAAAAGGTGGAGGTTCTGGAAAGAAAGAATCTTCTGCTTGAAAATGTGAAAATGAAGCCTAAAAAGAACTTTGATTTTACGTTTATAACGAACTACAATAGGCAGTCAGAGAGGATAACAAAAATAGTTTGGAAATATTGGCATATTATTAAAAATGACTCAATATTGGGTGACATAGTCCCAGATCAACCGATGGTAATTTTTAAGAAAGCCAATACCTTAAAAAATAGACTAGCACCGAGTGCATTACCTAAGATTAAAAATAATAATACAGGTGGTTGCCACAAATTAAGGGCTTTTTTGGATGCACAACATGCACAGCATGTAAATACAGAGCAGATGATAAATTTGGTTTTATGTCTAATATTTCAAAACAACAATTCCAAATTAAGCAACATACCACATGCAAATCTGACCATGTTATTTATCTAATACAATGTCCTTGTGGGCTACAATATGGGTCAAACCACTCGGCCCATAAGGACACGTGTTTTAGAACATGTGGGTAATATTAGAAGGGGGGTAACGACCCACTTTTTATCCCATCATTTTATTTTAAAACACAATGGCGACCCATCAGGCCTGAGGTTTACTGTCCTTGAGCATGTACTGCCCCATTGGAGAGGTGGGGATAGGAACACAGCACTTAAAAAACGAGAAAGCTTTAGGATTTTTTCATTGAAAACTTTAATTCCTCAGGGCTTAAATGTCGATTTTGAATTGGGTGCCTTTTTATAAGATAATTTTAATGTTTTAATTAAAGTTTTTCTTTCTCTATAAAATTGTAAAAATGTTTTAAAATATGTTAATAACTATATATATTTTTACTAATAATTTTTTATATATTTTATATTGATTTCGTTACTATCTGCTCTGTATATGTGTACAGTCTTTTGGGTATTTTGATATATGAGTTATGTGATTCCTGTTTCCTTAAGTTTCTTCACCTAAATACTCTTTGTTTCATGTCTTTCAAGATACATCAATCGTCGTTCCTTAAAGATAGAAATGTTTTATTGATTATTGATTTTTGTGTATAATAATAAAATTGTATGTATAATCCTACTATGATTCCTCTCTTATGTATTTAAAGAGAGAATCTTTTTATTAGAATATTTTATGAATTATATAAAATTTCTTGCACTTAAAACCGCACCTAGATATATGGGATAGATATGATAGCTGCCCAAAAGCTAGGGTGTTTTAAACAGTTAACTTTTTGGAGGAGGGGTTAATAGTAAAGTTCCAGTGGGTATAAAAAGACCCCTAGAGCAGGTCACAAGCACTCCTGATGAAGACGTCATTTTAGAGCGTCGAAACGCGTTGAGTGTGACCCTGAGACTGAGAGAGAGAGAACGTTGAGCCCGTGACGTCATCTCCAACCGGCCGGAATTCCGGAAGTGACGTGACGGCTGTTCGAGACACAGTCGGGTGGCGCGCAGCAGCAGCAGTGATCGGTGATGTGAAGTGATCGGAAGATCATATACTCCCTATGCTGTTTATCCTTTTGGATCTTGTAAGCCTCCAATTCATTCGTTTGTGGATAAAAGTGTTTGTTTTATCCCTGTGTTTTGTCTCTACTTGAGATCTTAGCTCCTCCTGTGGTTTTATCACATTGTTTGGTTGGTTATATGTGTTATAGCCTCCTCTTTTAGTTTTCTTCGCTATTGATATATATCGCTAATATGAACACTGACATAAACAAGGTAAATTGGCAAAGATAAAAAATGTAATACTGTATACCAAATGGATGAAAGTAGATTTACTATCTACTAAAAAGGGATGCACAAATACATACAACACATGTGTATCAGTAGGACACACTTCTATTATAAAATGACTGATAATATCTCCGTCAATAACCCCTCTGTCGGGGGTAAAAATTGGAAACCTACTCACAAAAACTGGCTAGGTCACAAGCCTAGAACAGGAAAAAAGTGATGCATCCAAATTGGTCAAAGTTCCTCAATAACATATGTAAATGATACTGGATAACAGTGGAAAGTCCGTGAATGATATGGCAATTATCAGGTGCGGGCTAGGAGTCTAGTGGGTCCACATGACCACCACAAATGAAACACCATAAGAGCCCCCCCTAGTAACCAATATAAATTGAACAGAGGCACTGGTAAACATATGCATATATGTAGGGGCGCTATGGCCCTATTACCTTAGTGCTTGCAGGGCTTCCAGATATCCAGGGCGTGCAGTTCATCCAGGTAGATAGCCAGCAGGAAGAGAGGTGAAGATGTGTTGCACTGCCTCAATTTCCAACTCCCAATGAGACCGGAAAAAATACAAAGTGAGCACTCAGCTAAACAACAGGTCAGGTTTATTGCAGGGTGGTGCAGCAAGGGGACAGCAAAGCCACACGAACGCACCTACGCGTTCCGTGCACAAGGCACTTTATCAAGGTAATTTGATAAAGTGCCTTGTGCACGAAAAGCGTAGGTGCGTTCGTGTGGCTTTGCTGTCCCCTTGCTGCACCACCCTGCAATAAACCTGACCTGTTGTTTAGCTGAGTGCTCACTTTGTATTTTTTCCGGTCTCATTGGGAGTTGGAAATTGAGGCAGTGCAACACATCTTCACCTCTCTTCCTGCTAGGTCACAAGCCTCAATGTGGAAAGTATCACCAGCGCTTTTCCTCCATCTGTCTGTAATTGCTGAGTTCCAGTCACCGGGATCCACCTCGCCGTGTCGTCTCCTCTGAGTCACACACCGCTCAGCTACTTCCAGTGACGTCACCACGTCCTCAGTATACTACGGTGTCTGCGCTGTGCCACAACTCCTACGCGTTTTGAGACGCGAAGTAGCAGGTCTCTTCATCGGGGATAATCATTAAGGCAGTCCTGGGAGGCTATATAAGCCTCAGTCTGTCACTAAATAACAATTAATTAAATCAAAGATAGGTGAATGTCAATCAAACAGAAAGGTGACGTTATTAGAAATAAAAGGGCTGGGTCTTATACGGTGACCACAACAGACAATAATACATAACAATTAATGAAATAACAATATACTTCACAATACTAATGTAGCCCTGGTAAGAAATGGGGCTATAGTTCTATCTTCCTCCTGGTATAATCCCTGTAAGGGCAGTGTAACAGGAGTGTAATCCCTGTTCAAGTAATGTGCCTTTAATCTAGAAGTGTGGTGGTTAACTGCTGCTAATCAATTAATAAACACCACCTGCCTGATTGCTTACAAAAGCCTGTCTGTTGAGACAGAAAGTGACTCCGTAGCTCACTTGTGGGCTGAACTTTGGAGACAGGGCAGTGTTCTTGAGTCTCCCAGGAGAGACTGACCAAGAGAACACAGATCTCTGGAGCTGACCATGTCTTGAGCTCTGCCACAAGACACAGCAGAGCTGATTTCAAGACACAGGGAAAACTACTACACCTGAAGCTGAACCAGGAACTGAGAAGATTTTCCCTCCAAGAAACAGATAAGACTTTCATTATTAAGAGAAAACAGAAAAAACTTGCACTCAATGTGGTCTGTGCTGAAAATAGTGACTTATAAATAAATTAATAATGCAACCTGATAGGTGAAGTTTTATGCTGCTGATCAGTGGGAATGGTTCAAACACCAAGCTAGATAAAAACAAAAAAAGAACAGCGCAAAAAAACCATTGTGTAGTATATTTAAATAATTTTATAAAAGGTGAAGGTGAGTATTGCACGTACATCAAAAAAAAGGGTTAATAGCAAGACATGTTAGGGACATGTTACCACTCGGCAGGCACAGCGGGATACAGGCACCAGGAATTGGACGTCCTCCCTCAGAATGCTGGTATCTGGATACAGAGTGTACAGCTTAGCGTTGGGGAACCTTCCCCCGCCTTCACGGAGCTCGCAGCAGTTGTTTGCAGGGGTAGATCGCCGCGTCTCTTCCTGGTTAATCCACGTTGGCGTGTGACGTCATCCGGCAGCGTCTCTCAGCCGGTCGCGTCTTTAGTGCGTCACTCCTTAGTAATATGTAATCGGGCGGTATGCAGAGTCCCAAACAAGTCCAGCAATTAAACAAATGTCTCAATACAGTGCCGCAATGGGAGTATATGTAAAGAATAAAGGAACGCGCCCTCTCCTACGCGTTTCGTACTTTCGTACTTCGTCAGGGAATGATGGAGGAGATTCCGAGGGCGGTACTTATACACTCAGCATTATTGCTATTGGTCAGAGTAATTGTATTCAACTCCCCCCACCTGGAGAGATAATTACTCATCCCGTGGAGGGGCTCAATCTACAAAAACATACAAATAGATAAAATATATAGGGTAAAACACACTTACAATAATAATAAACTTTAATAGTTCGAATCAAGACTCTAAAAATATAATTAAATCGAATCAAGACTCTAAAAATATAAAGAGACAAAAAATTAGTCACATAATAAAAATCACATTTAGAGATGTAAAGTGCTAACTCCCAATAATTGAGAATAACATAGATTAACATATGACTTCTAATAGATATATATAAGTACACATGGAAATCTATAGGATAATGTAATGGTCTAGGAATAGATCTTAGGGGATGGAATTTGTTATAATTATTCAGAGAGAAAGGGTATTATGATAATCCTTGGAGGTATTATTTATATTTTAAAATAATTAAATATTTATTAAAACTTAAAAACACTGGTATATGTTTAATTGAAAAATCTCTAATTAAAAAAGGGACCATACGTCAATCTCCTCATTTAGACCTAGTGGAGACAGAGTCTGGAGTTTGTATATCCACAGACTTTCTTGTTTGGACAATTTTTTGTCTCTGTCTCCACCGCGTCTTCCTGATTGTACAATCTGGATTCCCACATATGTCAGGAGCGAAGAGTCACAATCATGTTTGATTTTAAAGTGTCTGGACACGCTATGTTGTTCTAATCCTAGTCTAATATTTCTAGCGTGTTCCAGAATCCTGACTCTTAAAAATCTTTTTGTTCGCCCAACATATTGGTATCCACAGGGACACTGCAATAAATAAACCACATATGTGGATTTACAAGATATGCAATCTTTTACTGTAAACTTTTCCTTAGTTGTATTAGATATAAAAGATTTACGGTTAGAACTTAACATTTTGCAGGCTTTGCACTTTCCACAGCAAAAGTTACCGTTTGGTTTAGTCGGCATCCATGATGGCTCCAGTGATGTATTAATTGGGGAACCAATATCACTAGGTGCTAGGAAGTGCTTAAGGGTCTTGGCCCGACGATAGATAAAGCTTGGTTTGTTTTGGAGAGAGGGGCCCAAGATAGGAACATTACAGAGAATGCCCCAGTTTTTGTTAATTATTTTTTGCACACTGGTGCTTACTGAGCTGAACTCTGTAATGAATGGAACTCAAATGACTACAATCTGAAATTTACATCTGAGTCAAATGGAAATCAGATAGATTTTCTAGACCTAAGCTTAATGTCAAGGGTTGGTGAAAACATTAACACTATAACCTATTTCAAAAAAGTGGATACTAACAGCTTTCTTTTGTCTTCCAGTAACCATAAAAGATCCTGGATTGACAACATACCCCAAAGTCAATTTATGCGCATTAAACGCAACTGCAGTCTCCAAGCTGACTTTGAAGTTCAATCAGTCTCTCTTTTGGAGAAATTCATGGAACGCGGGTATGATAAGGCTCTTTTACTCTGCTCACTAGAAAAAGTCGATAGAATGGATAGGGACGCTCTACTGATCCAGAAGGTAAAAAGAATAACAAATGATGAGGTAGAAGATAAACTAAAAGTTCCATTCATTACAGAGTTCAGCTCAGTAAGCACCAGTGTGCAAAAAAATAATTAACAAAAACTGGGGCATTCTCTGTAATGATCCTATCTTGGGCCCCTCTCTCCAAAACAAACCAAGCTTTATCTATCGTCGGGCCAAGACCCTTAAGCACTTCCTAGCACCTAGTGATATTGGTTCCCCAATTAATACATCACTGGAGCCATCATGGATGCCGACTAAACCAAACGGTAACTTTTGCTGTGGAAAGTGCAAAGCCTGCAAAATGTTAAGTTCTAACCGTAAATCTTTTATATCTAATACAACTAAGGAAAAGTTTACAGTAAAAGATTGCATATCTTGTAAATCCACATATGTGGTTTATTTATTGCAGTGTCCCTGTGGATACCAATATGTTGGGCGAACAAAAAGATTTTTAAGAGTCAGGATTCTGGAACACGCTAGAAATATTAGACTAGGATTAGAACAACATAGCGTGTCCAGACACTTTAAAATCAAACATGATTGTGACTCTTCGCTCCTGACATATGTGGGAATCCAGATTGTACAATCAGGAAGACGCGGTGGAGACAGAGACAAAAAATTGTCCAAACAAGAAAGTCTGTGGATATACAAACTCCAGACTCTGTCTCCACTAGGTCTAAATGAGGAGATTGACGTATGGTCCCTTTTTTAATTAGAGATTTTTCAATTAAACATATACCAGTGTTTTTAAGTTTTAATAAATATTTAATTATTTTAAAATATAAATAATACCTCCAAGGATTATCATAATACCCTTTCTCTCTGAATAATTATAACAAATTCCATCCCCTAAGATCTATTCCTAGACCATTACATTATCCTATAGATTTCCATGTGTACTTATATATATCTATTAGAAGTCATATGTTAATCTATGTTATTCTCAATTATTGGGAGTTAGCACTTTACATCTCTAAATGTGATTTTTATTATGTGACTAATTTTTTGTCTCTTTATATTTTTAGAGTCTTGATTCGATTTAATTATATTTTTAGAGTCTTGATTCGAACTATTAAAGTTTATTATTATTGTAAGTGTGTTTTACCCTATATATTTTATCTATTTGTATGTTTTTGTAGATTGAGCCCCTCCACGGGATGAGTAATTATCTCTCCAGGTGGGGGGAGTTGAATACAATTACTCTGACCAATAGCAATAATGCTGAGTGTATAAGTACCGCCCTCGGAATCTCCTCCATCATTCCCTGACGAAGTACGAAAGTACGAAACGCGTAGGAGAGGGCGCGTTCCTTTATTCTTTACATATACTCCCATTGCGGCACTGTATTGAGACATTTGTTTCATTGCTGGACTTGTTTGGGACTCTGCATACCGCCCGATTACATATTACTAAGGAGTGACGCACTAAAGACGCGACCGGCTGAGAGACGCTGCCGGATGACGTCACACGCCAACGTGGATTAACCAGGAAGAGACGCGGGCGATCTACCCCTGCAAACAACTGCTGCGAGCTCCGTGAAGGCGGGGGAAGGTTCCCCAACGCTAAGCTGTACACTCTGTATCCAGATACCAGCATTCTGAGGGAGGACGTCCAATTCCTGGTGCCTGTATCCCGCTGTGCCTGCCGAGTGGTAACATGTCCCTAACATGTCTTGCTATTAACCCTTTTTTTTGATGTACGTGCAATACTCACCTTCACCTTTTATAAAATTATTTAAATATACTACACAATGGTTTTTTTGCGCTGTTCTTTTTTTGTTTTTTTCATTATTAAGAGACTGCTTATATCTGCTTATTCCATGCTATATGTTTTGGGGCTGTGAGACATGCTTGACTTAGGGAGTTGTGAATTAATTGCATGGTATTTTCACTTGAGATACTCTCAAGTGAATAGAAGCTTTGTCCCCCCCCTGTGTTTGGATGATTTCCTGATGAAAAGGAAAAGGCACAATAAAGCCTTATTATAATTTCACCTTATAAAAGTCTCCAATTGTGTACCTCTGTGAAATTCCGTCTACATATGGTGTCCGAAGTGAGATGAGAGGTGTCTTTGTAGTTAAAAAGGACCGGAGATTTTTATGTGAAATTTTTTTTTGTTATGCTTTTTGCCTACAAATAGTCTGAGCAACTTAGAAAAGAAAAAAAAAACCTCATGCAGCAAAGATCAGAGCTAAAGGGACACACCCCTGAAACTTACACTGCATTGAAACTTACAAAATCACAGATGGACTCTTTGCCCCAATCCCAAGAGGAGAGAGACTGCTGAAACAGCTAATCCTTTTTTGCCTATCACATAGTGTAATATGGTCATTGAAATAGGGGTTTTGTCTTCCAGCCATAGTCAGGGTTCAAGAAGTGAGTCAGCCCTTAAAAGGGATAGGTGATTGTTGTTTTCAAAAGTTTCGCTGAAGCAGTGAATACAGATGGTGACCCACGAGTGGTACTGATTTTGCAAATAAAGGTTGCCACACCGCATAGGCTACCAGCTGTGAATGGAGTATATGCAGAAAAGTGTGAAAATTGATACAAGACTGTGCTGAAGCAGGGGAATTTTTAGCAAACAAATGCTAAGTGTTGAGTCACCCTGCTGGGAATGAAAGAAATAGTCCACTGAAAAGAATGTTTTTTTTCTGCAAGTAAAAAAGTCTGCCTATATATATCTTGGGAGCAAAAACAGACACCCAAAGTGTGAAGTGTGAATGCCATAATACCCAAAGATGAGATTGAAAATGACTGAACTCAGGCAGAAAACCAAATTCTGTTGCTGAAGCGGAGAGATTAGACCTAGCAAGTAAATGGTGTAAAGCAAATAGACTTTTTTTCCCTAGCAACTGCACATCTTGTATACCTGTTAAGAGAAAATGCATGCACAGTACTGCTGATATTGGGGGGAAAAAATTATCCAAGAAAAAATAGTCTACAGAGATGCCTGTGAGAGCTACGACCTCTACAAGCAAAATATGCCCATCTGTAGGACTACCACAATTGGGGGTTCTAGCAAATACAGTGGCAACAGCTGCAATAGCGCCTCCTGAGGTCAGGAAGAAAATTACACCTGATAGCCTAAACATGGAGGACAAGATGCAGCGTTCCTGTAATGAACCCTACCCCACGGAAGAGTGGTCCTTCCAGTCCAATAAAGAGGAAGACATCTCTTACGGGGAACCCGAACCGAGTCACATCCACAAAACACCCCAAGAATTGTGGGCGTGCCTGAACTTGGCACGAACAGAATAGACCGCCCTCTATGATAACGAATATGGTCGACAAGAGAAAGAGCGGGAGCAGCAGATCACCCAATATTTCTGTTAGCTAAAGCAACTGCAAGAAAAGCCTGGCGTATATAATGAAGCTGCTAAAGTATCAAATAAAGGAGACCCCAGTGTTCCGGATGGGACGGAGTCATCCAAAACAAAAAAGCAGAAAAAGAAAAAAAGAAAAGCGGTTCTTCACTTACCGTGGAAGGAACAGACACGTCCGCAGATCCTGTGGAGGAAAAGGGGGACCGAGTTGCCCTGCAGCCTAGAGAAAATGGAGAATTCGTCCCGCGGTTAACCGAATATCCAGAGGGCCCAAGGCAGAAGTCGTATACCCCAAAGAAGTGTCTGTCTGGTGCCAACAGTGAGGAACCCTCAACCAACCATCCCAGGGAAGTGGAGCCGGAACCAGTGAGTGACGATCCCTTGACCAACCCTGAAGATGCCCTGAAAAATGCCAGGCATGACTGTGATATGCTCCGTGAACAATTGAAACAAAAGGAAGATGGTTACACAGAGCTACAGAAAAATAACGTGAGGCTACAAAAAGATGTGCTCACAATTTACTCTTTAGCCAGGACAGAATTGGACGATCTCAAGACTGAGCTAGATACTGCAAAGGCTACTATTTCCAACATGGATGAAAAGCATAGCCAATCTGATAAAATGGTGGCTATGCTAAAGCGGAAGTATGAGGAGGCACTGAAGCAGATGACAGTCTTCCAGCAAGAAGTTCACACTCTTCGCATAGAGCTGAATGCCTCACAACAGGAGGTCAACAGTGTCCGGATAGAGGTGGACGTATCTCAGAAAGAGGTTCAGACACTCCGCAGAGCACTGGATGCCTCACATCATGAGACCAACAGCTGCCGCACAGACCTGGAAGTTTCCAGAAAGGAACTACACAGGCTCACTGAGGAGCTGGATATTGTTAAAGAAACTACTGTCAATCTTGATACAGATCTCAAAGTCTCTCAGAAGGAGCTTCAGACCCTCAACCTAGAGAAGGAAGTCTCACGCCAGGAGATTGTCATTCTCAAAGCAGATGTGCGTAAATGGAAGGAGGACTGCAAAGAGGCCCTGAAGAATACAGAGACTGAAAAAGGAGAAAATTCAAGACTAAAAAGAGAAAACTTAAAACTGAAAGAAGAAAATTTTCAGTTGACAGAAGAAGTCAAGGAAAAGTTTGAAGCAGAGCACCGACTGCAGAACCAACTGCAAGGTCTGCTCACACCTCCAGTATGCTGAGGAGAAGCAGCAAACACTGCAGGCTGCTAAAGAAATTCAAGTGCTGCAGGAACATCTGATGACCCAGTATGTCACCGCAAAGCAGCATGAGAAACTGAAGGCTACCCTGAGCATCACCAAAGCTGTGAAGGAAGAGCTAGCCCCAGTCTGGATGCCTTCGGTCCAGAGTGGTGGCAGGGAACATCACAAGGGAGAAAAGTTAGTGGACTGTGCTTCATTTGTACCTGTCGGCTGCTGCTGCTGCTGCTCAAGAGAATAAAGAGACTGCTGCTTTTAAAGATAATCCTTGTGTGAGTGTCAGGGTCGCCTAGACCTCCTGCCCAGCCATAGCTTCCTTGTCCACTGGGTGTGCTGCTGCCTTCTGTTGGCTCTGGGTTCCTCTGTCTGTCTGTCTTCTTGTTGCTCCTGTCTCTGTCCTTTATAGCTTCTCCTTCCTGTCTGTTTCCTTTGCCTTTGCTTGAAGTCAGACTCCTATGCACATGCCTCTGATCCTGATCTGTTTCTGTACCTGTACCTGTATTATAGAAGTCTGTTCAGAGTAAAGCCCTTGCTGGTAATCTGGCTTGTCCCTGTTTGTTCCTGTTCTCAGTCCCTGCCCCCAGATCTGTCCTTGCTCCAATGTCCTGTTCCAGTCTCCTCGTTGCCGACCTCTGCTTGTTACCTGACTTCGCTACCTGCCGCCTGCCTCGGACCTCTGCTTGTTTCCTGACTTTGCTACCTGCCGCCTGCCTTGGACCCCTGCTTGTGACCCCTACTACGCTCATGCTGTTCCGGCCACCGAGATCCTACCCGCCACAGGAGTCTCTCGTGAAAGAAAGCAAAGGCCACTTCTGGACCTCGCTGGAACAGATTCTTCTTCTGCCTGCACGCTTTCCTGCCTGCTGCAGCAGACCACATCCGCATGGTTGAAGATAAGTACTTTCGTTTCTTTTTTGGAAATCCCAGTTGGGAGGTTTTTTTTTTGCTGCTAAGTGTTCTGCAAGAATTATTGCGTTCATAACGAAAAAACATTTTTGTTGAGGCTAGAACTGTTGCTGCAGAGACTAGTGCACCTTTCTTTGAGATTTTTCTTTTGTGCAGTGCCTGGGTTAACCCTTGCAGTACCTGTTGCCACCTTTTAGACTCTGACTTTTCATTCCCTGGACAAGGCTTGTCTCTGCATCCCTGGTTGGACCACTGCTGTTCACAGGGTTTCCATTTCAAAAGACAAGAGTGCTTCCATTATTTTGTTACTGCATACTGTGATTTTTCCTGCAATCTGTAGTTCTTCCTATGATTGGTTTTAAAGTTTCAGATTTAACTGCAAGGTTCTGTCTGTTATTCCTATGTCTGATGTCAAAAGTTTCAGATCTAACTGCAAGTTTTCTCTGTAGTAATTTCCTGCTGTCTATGATATTTCTATGTCTGATTTCTAAAGTTTCAGATTTAAACTGCAGGGTTTCTCTGTCTATGTTTTTTCCTTGCATTTATAAATCTCTGTGAATGATACTAAAGTCTCAAAAGGTCAGCTCTCCTATCTTGTGTCTCTCTGTGTCTAATATTCCTGTTGTTCATTCTAATGCTTCTGTTTTAAAAACACATTTCCTCTTTACTGGTTTCTTGGGAAGTGTGGTTTCCCCATGTCTGAAATTATGGCTCCCACTCAAACAGTCTTGAGCAGTAAATGTGAACACAGTACCACTGATTCTTCAGAACTTCTCAAAGCAAGGAAGAAGAAGAAAAAGAAGGGAGGCATTACTGTGGAAGTTGCAGAAGGTATTAAGTATGAAAATTTAACCCCAGAGTCTGCATTTGATGAAAGAGATATGCTGCAGCTTAAGGCAACTCACAGACGTATCCCAAGAATAGTGGAAGAAAAGAAAGATGCCCCTACTCAGACGCTTCAAGCTGCACAGAAAGCGATTGATTGTCTTTATGGACGTTTAGATAAAGAGCAAGAAGCCAAGGCTGCACTACAGAGCTGTCTATCCTCAGCAATTGCTAAGTGTGTTCTCCAGGAAAAAGAAAAGCACCAGTTGGAGAGTGACCTGAATGTCATGTCAGGTGAGCTGGAGAAGGCATATGCTGATGCTGCTGAGAATCGGCGCCTCGCTTCTAAAAGTAATGAATTCCTGGAAATCTCTATGAAGGAAATTGACAGGCTTAATACGGAGCTTAAAGTCTCCCAGGAGGAGATTTGCTACTTCAAAAAAGAGATGGAAGTCGTTCGGGAGGAGAGATGCTACTTGAAAACAGAGATACGTTCTATGAGAGACGCCTCCGAAGAGTTAAATAGTAGGTTTAAAACTATAAATCAAATGAGTAAGAACTTCTCTGTCCAAGCCAGTGAAGGAGATAAAAGACTCCATGAATCATAAGAGGAGAAGAGACTATTGATAGAAGAAAAGTAAAGGATGCAATTAGCGCTGGAAAAAGCAGAGGGTGACTGGGAAAAGGAAAAATATCAGTTGGAGAATGACAGGGTGATCTTGTCAAGTAAGCTGGAGAAGGCCTACGCTGATTCTGCCCAGTACCACACTTTCATGGCTCAAGTTGACGCAGCACTGGAAGCATCTCAGAAAGAGGTTCACAGGCTTACTACAGAGCTGGAAGCCTCTAAGGAGAAGAGTTGCCACTTCAACACGAACTATGCTCATTGAGAGAAATCTTCGAAGGGTTAAATATCAGTTTTGAAACTGTAACCCAAGAGTGCAAGAATCTCTATGTCCAAGTCAGTGAAGGAGATAAGAAACTCCATGAATTAGGAGAGGAGAAGAAACAGTTGGCCCAGGAAAAGTTAGACGTGCAGACAGCACTGCAGAATGCAGCGAGAGTGCTGCAAGAAGAACGTGTCTCCCTGGAGCAGCGCACACAAGCAGAAAATATGCTGCAGAGTCAGCTGCGAGAACTGCGTACACATCTGCAGGACACCAAGGAGAAATGGGTGAATGCTGAAGAAAAATAGCGAGTTCTGCAGGAAGAAAGTTTCCAGACTTCCTACAAAATAAAGATGCTGCAAGATTATTTGAGTACCCAGTGTGTCCCCAAAGAACAGAATGAGGAGCTGAAGGCCACACTGAGCATAACCAGAGCCTCGCTGGAGGAAGAGCTAAAGCTAGCAGCAGAACACACATCTCAGCAACTCACAGCGCTGCAGGCGCAGATCGCTGAGCTCAAGACACAGCTTGCCAAAAAGGAGGAGAGAGAGAAGGTGTCCGTCTGTCAAGTGGCTGGCCTGACACAGCGCTATGAGGTCAAAATGGCTGATGCCTACAAATTATTGGACCACACAGCCCGTGATAAGGTCCGGCTGCAGCTGGAGCTGTACAATGCCCGGGAGGAGTACCGGCAACTGCAGATCAGAAATGAAGAAGATGCAACATATTTAAGCTTTACTCTGAGTCAGCTGGGAGATATGGAGTCGCGACTCAACTCCAAAAAAGCTGAACTGATAACTGCTTTGAGTGGTAAAAGAAGTGCAGAAGGACAGCTTCAAGAGCTGAAAACTCGAATAGCTGTTTTTTCATTGGGTGATGCCACAAAACGGCAGTCGCAAGAGGAGACCATGGAGAGCGAACTCTGTGTCCCCAATGACTCATGTGGAAAGGCTGCAGCCGTCCTTGATGCCCACATTCCTGATGTTTCTGCCCCTGCTTTTGGGTTGAATGCACCCATTCGGAGGTTCCTTGCAGCAGCCAATGTACCTGTGGAGTACCCTCTGCCTGCTGACAAACCACCAGAGGTGGGTCACCTTGAGTCCACTTTTCATCAAGGCCTCCGGGAAGAGCCTGGAGGATCGTCCGGAGAACGCTCTCGAGAGGGGGGAGTAATGTCAGGGTCGCCTAAACCTCCTGCCCAGCCATAACTTCCTTGTCCACTGGGTGTGCTGCTGCCTTCTGTTGGCTCTGGGTTCCTCTGTCTGTCTGTCTTCTTGTTGCTCCTGTCTCTGTCCTTTATAGCTTCTCCTTCCTGTCTGTTTCCTTTGCCTTTGCTTGAAGTCAGACTCCTATGCACATGCCTCTGATCCTGATCTGCTTCTGTACCTGTACCTGTATTATAGAAGTCTGATCACAGTAAAGCCCTTGCTGGTAATCTGGCTTGTCCCTGTTTGTTCCTGTTCTCAGTCCCTGCCCCCAGACCTGTCCTTGCTCCCCTGTCCTGTTCCAGTCTCCTCGTTGCCGACCTCTGCTTGTTACCTGACTTCGCTACCTGCCGCCTGCCTCAGACCTCTGCTTGTTTCCTGACTTCGCTACCTGCCGCCTGCCTTGGACCCCTGCTTGTGACCCCTACTACGCTCGTGCTGTTCCGGCCACCGAGATCCTACCCGCCACAGGAATCTCTCGTGACAGTGAGACTGGAATCTCTCATCCCTGTGGGGAATCTCTGTGGTAAGGATTCCACCCCGCCTTCCTGGGGCTTACTATAGTTGGAGGCGCTGCACCATTGAACCAGAACGAAGGCATCCACCCCAGTAACCTGTTCCTGTTGTCCCCCATGTCATCGCGGGAGACTCAGGCCCTCCTGTTGGCAGCAGGTATGCACTGCACAGAGACACCTAGCCAGACCCCAGAACACCTTAGGGGACCCTATCTGCGATTGGGAGTGGGAAGATGGGCTAGACTAATAACAATGTTAACAGTCCTAATGACTAACTAAATGACAATGTGATCAATTTCAAATATGGATTAAGTATATAACCTGATTAAATGAACTAAAAATATTGAACTAGTAATTAGACTAAAAACTATGTATAAATTAATGAATATGTGATGACATAATGTGTACTAACCTAAAATAAAAACTAAAGGAACTAATCGGAACATGTGTAAGCTGTTGATTATAGTGTAATTTCACTGATTATTAATATTGTCACATTTTTGTTATATTGGCGCTTTGTTTGCACTAATTTTTCACCAAGTGCCTTTACAGGGCTACGATCCAGGGTTGTGAAGTGACTGAACACCACCGTGTCAGCCAAGGGCACGCTGCACCATATGCCCCATGGGGCTGTGACTTGAAAAATAGCACCCCCCGCGATGGGACAGCAGCGTGTGCTCCAAAACTATGTGCTAGAAAAGTGACTGGGATAGGGTGCTCAAACAAAGACCTGACTTTAAAGATATCCCCCCTACATTGGGACTATCTGCATGCAGTTAGGGGGGAAAAGAGTGCCTGTGGAGCATGCCAGCCAGTGAAGCAGCTTGAAACATAGCACCCCCAAGATGGAGCTCATCACAGGCACTAAGGAGGAGAATTTAGGGTCCCTGAGGAGGATCCTGGAGTCTGACCGCGGCTCCCACCGAAGATCAGAGGGATTGCGTGGTGAGTTGCAAGATGCAAGCTCACCGTGGAAGAATATCTGTAATTGGTGCCAAAGTCCATAGCTGTGCCCTTCTATTCTGACTGTGACTCCTGATTTCACCAGAGGGAGGAGTCGAAGAGCCAATGGCTCAGAATGGGGTATGACCGGATATGAAGCCACCTAGCCCAGACGCACATGTTGCTCAGTGCAGAAGGGGGTATCTCTGAACTGTCACCGCTTCAATCACCATGGATTAGCTTCCTTTCCAGCGATGTGCACTGCCAGAGGCATCCTAATGATGCGAAACAGAGAGGAGATATACCTGCACTATGTATGCCTGATTTGCAGTTGCCCAGGCGGCGAGATATGAGATGACGCCCGGTGTCTACGGTGCGATGTAGGCTATCTGCAACCATGGCTGCCCGACTGTGACTGACCTATATCAGCCTTATCCCCAGCGGAGGTGCGGAGTCGGGTCGAACTTATCCGTAAGCTCATACGAGTGGCGGAGACTTCCTCTGCGGAAGCAGAGACGACTACTTCACAATA
Source organism: Ascaphus truei (assembly GCF_040206685.1). NCBI lineage: Eukaryota > Metazoa > Chordata > Amphibia > Anura > Ascaphidae > Ascaphus > Ascaphus truei. Next base: position 136,520,955 of record NC_134483.1, on the reverse strand, counting down.
CTGGTCAGATCTCTTCCATTCCGGCTGTTACACTTTCAGCATTATCTTTTGTGGGGAGCACTACAACCCCAGCCCGTACTCCGGAGCGTCCTTAGGCATTCACAATTTTCCAGAGAGCAGTGTTGCCAGCCTAGCAGAGCCGTGAGACAACGAGGAGGACTTACCTACATCCATGATGTCCCGAGTCCTTCTCATTCATCCTGGTGGGGTCATTGCCCAGTTTTGCACAACCAAAAGAGCCCTGCTGGATGCTCTCCACCTTGCATACAGTGACCGATATTTCCTGCAAGGTAATAACGACGGTGGTTCCAACATCCAGACGAGTGATCGGCGAGGGTGCGTCCTTCACTGATGTACCAGATGGTTCCCCCATCACTCCAGAGATGACAACCGTCTCCCCGGACCTAGCGCCCGATGACTACCCGGCCGTGGTGATCCAGGATGTCAACCAAGCATGGCCACAAGAACGCCCACCACTTCCTACAGCACCAGGAGATGCAGAAGGCCGAGCCCGCGCAGAAGCCTACATGGCTGCCGATTAGGAGCATGTGGAGAAATATCTGTGACACGAGTGGGCTTGTGAGCACATTTCAATTCTGTTGACCAAGGCACAGGCTTCCCCAATCAGAGTACCGGCCAGTACTACTATTTTTGTTGCTGCTACTACCGCCCCTCTGGTGCAACCGGTGGGGGCTATTCCTGCTGATGTCCCTGTTCATCTGGATCTTCTGAGTGACCCTCCTGCTCCGGTGAGTGCAATCCACAGTGCAATCGGGGGTGCTGCGGTGCCGAAAGCGGGAGTGAGATCAATCGCTGGTTAAGGCCAGTACTGAGGTCAGAATCCCTGAACCTCGGGCCTGAAAAGCCCGGAAAAGTACTGGCCAGTGTCCAAAACCACTTGAGGGCATGGAAAATGGACTGCTTTCATTCGGGCAAGACATGCTCACTTAGAAGCGGAGTGTGATCTGCCCGAATTGACTTATTTTACTACTGACAGGATTGGGGTTCAGGACACTGTTTTTGCTCCAGGAACAGAGATGGCTGATGCTACTCCGATCATAAATAAGGAGGTGCCGGGCCAATCCCTCACTGCCCATTCTACCATCCCGCCACTTGCCCAGAGATCCCTCCTCTAGATAACAGCCTGCAGCTGTTAAGTAGAAATGCTTTTAAGTAGAAATGTTTAAAGTAGTGAGGAAGTTTAAAAAAGAAGTTGGGACCATTGATTTGCTGATCATCTCGTCTCATCTCTTGTCTTTTCTCAGGTAAAAACATATGTCAAATTGTCTGTCTGTCCTGCAATCATCATACCCTGCTGTGTCTTAATTTAATTCATCTTTCACACCATTTTCTTTAACGTCCCTCACATGTGCTAATTAAGTTGGTTAGGCCAGCCAGGTGACTTTGTAAAAGTATATAAGTAAACTCACAAAAGCCATTGCTGCCTGCTGCCAATGCTGCTAAGCAGAAATGCTTTTAAGTAGAAATGTTTAAAGTAGTGAGGACGTTTAAAAAGGAAGTTCAAAAAGAAGTGTAAAAGTGGACAACACATTCTGCTTCTGATTCCTGCATTTGAACTACGCTGGAAAGGATGATATCATCTATCCCAGACTGCATATCTCAGCACTTAACGATTGCTGTGATGCAACCTTTATTTTTTATATTTGCTGTGACCTCACTTCTTTTCAAATTCATGCACTTCCTTTCACCAGCCTCATCATGTCTCTAACTCTATTCATATATCTTCATCGCTCCTTCCTTCACCACATCTCAGTTCACATGAACTCCTTTCTTACCTGCGCCCTCTGACAAGCCACAGCTATACCCCCTTCACTAAAACACACCCCTACAAATCATCCTCACACATTCTCTTTCTATCCATGCTTCTCCTCCTCGCTTCTGGGGATATCTCTCCCAAGCCTGGTCCCTGACTTATTTCTACTTGCTCTCGTCCTCGCCTTCCACATGCAACTTCTACTCCTTCTGGTGTAAACCCCTCCAACCTCATACCCATCCCCTGCCACCCTCCCTCTTCTCTCCCTTTCTCCTGTGCCCTTTGTAATGCTCGCTCCCTTTCCAAAAAGTTCCTCTCTGTGCATGACTTCTTTCTCTCTCACTCTCTGCTCCTATTTGCTATAACTGAGACCTGACTCACTCAGTCTGACTCTGCTCTGGAAGACACCCTCTCGTATGGTGGCCTTTCCTTCTCCCACACTCCGCGCCCTGATGGCAGGGGTGGAGGCGTGGGGCTCCTGCTCTCCTCTCTCTGCCGCTACCGAACCCTTCCAATTCCTCCTCTCTTGCTTTTCCCTCCTTTGAGGTTCACACAGTCCAGATCTTCTCTCCTCTCCCTATCCATTTGGCGGTCATCTATCGCCCACCTACCTCTACTCATCCCCCTTCTTCCTTTCTCTCTCACTTTGAATCCTGGCTCTCTTTCTTTCTCTCCTCAGACTCCCCTGTTCTTCTCCTTGGGGACTTACTGCCACATTAATGACCCTCTTTCCCTTGGGCTTCCAGCTTTCTCTCTCTAACCTCTTCTTTTGGCCTTCAACAGTGGACTGAAGCCAGCACCCACAAGGATGGCTACTACCTTGACCTGGTTTTCATTAAAACTTCTCTCTCACCGATTTCTCCATTTCCCCTTTTCCTCTCTCTGACCATCACCTCATCTCATTTTCTCTCTCTCGCTTCTCTCCATCCACATTCCATCTCGCCCTCTTTTTGCAGAAACCTGCACTCTATTAACCTACCAGCTCTTGATTCAACTTTACACTTTTCCCTCTCCTCTCTCAGTTCTGCCTCAGACCTGACAACCTGGTCAGGAACTACAACTCTGCCTTATCTTCCTCTCTTGATCTTCATGCTCCGCATTCTCTCTGCCGTCCTCGCCCTTCTAACCCCAGACCCTGGCTAAACTCCCACGCACGCATGCTGCGTTCCTCCACTCGTTCCTCTGAACGCCTCTGGAGGAAATCTTATATGGTCGCAGACTTCATTCACTACAAATTTATGCTGTCCTGTTTCAACTCTGCCCTCTCTCAGGCTAAACAAACCTACTTTTCATCACTAATCAACACACACAAGTCTAACCCAAGCCAACTCTTTTCTGTCTTTGACTCTCTACTCAGACCACCCTCGGCTGCCTCCTCTACATCCTCCATCTCACCTCAGGACTTTGCTGACTTTTTAAAGAAAAAGGTGGAATCCATACGTCAGAACATCCCATCTATTGCCTCTTCCCATCCCACACTGCTTCCCAACTCTCCTCCTGCCTTTCTTGACTCTTTTTCCGCTATCTCGGAGGAGTATGTGTTACTGCTGATCTCTTCTTCTCCCTCTATCACTTGCCCTCTTGATCCCATTCCTTCCCATCTCCTAAAACCCCTTGCTCCTTCTATAATCCCTATGCTCACACAGATCTTTAACTCTTCCCTCTACTCTGGTACCTTTCCATTCTCCTTCAAGCACGCAACCGTTATACCATTACTACCAATTTTAATTTATGGGATCCAACCAATATCTTATACATCTAGATGTTGGTGCTCTCGCACACTGTACCCATCATCAACCAGTTTCTCAATAGGTAGTTCCAGATATACTGGTTTACTGCATAAAGTGATACCTTAGCTAGGCCGCTTATTGTCAGCTTACCAGCTCCAATTGTGGTTTGTTTATGAGGATAAAGGATATTTCTCTTTTCCATACCCAACTCCCCTGATTGTTGTGATTTCTCAGCTTCGTAGTAAGCTTATATATCCTGGGAGAGCACATTGCAGGTAGAGTGAGCTCACGTCACCTATTTGTTTATCATGATCTTCAGACGGAAAATGTACAGTAGTATGTGAATAAATATGTACTGAACTTTTCATGACACCCCTATTAATATTTTACAAAACACGGGCCTTTTATACATTACATTTTTATTAATTATTCTCTTGATTTTTTAAGAGTTCATCCCATGATCAGGGATGTCAATAAAGAGAAAATATTTGATCAGGCTCATGCTTGGTTGAAACGTCAGTGTCACTATTGAGGTTTTCTAGAATGTCTTGTAGAAACAGTAGCCACCTATCTATAAAGCCAAGGCCAAAGCTTCCCATCAAGGTGCATGTTTGGTGTGCCATTTCACGAGGTGGACCTGACCCAATTGTTGTATTTGTAGGTACAGTACATTATTTGAAACAGTTTTGAGGCACTGAGGTGTTTCATCTTGGTACATTTTGTGCTTGCTATGAATTTGTTATATTTACTGATTGTTCTGTTCTGAACTGGCAAAGTGTACTTCCAAGAAGTAATAAAAAGTCAGGCATTAGCACATACACAGCTGCAAATGTTGCCTCTAGCTACTATCTATTGCATGGATAATGATCCGAAATACGGCACATATGGAATATTCATGCAGGAGAAAGACATTAATTGGACAAACGCACTACCGGGGTGAGTTTTATTGTTTTTGTAATTTTTTTTATACAGCAAAAGCAGTTCTTTAATAACAAATAAAAGTTGGCCAACATACAGTAGTTTTTTCAAATTATGTATTCAGTTTGTTCATTAAATGTACAGTACATCAAATGTACAAAAAACATTGAACATGTGTTACAGGAGACCAGGTATTTACACCTTTTGTACCGGGATCAAAACACTGAGCAAAACAAGGTAGTAAAACAAATAGTTATTTATTCACTTAAAATAGGCGTACACACAATGGAACACAAAATACATAAGAAAGACACACTTACTGGGGGTCTGGGGCTGAAAACTAGACTTTCCTGTCTGAAATAGAACGGAAAACAAAGTCTATAGTTGACCGGGACTTGTGCCGAAATGTCATGGAACTCAAATCGGCATGAAGTTCCCGACGCCACCGCTGGATCTGCTCCAGAGAACTCGAAATAGATTGACCGTGACTTAGCTCCAATTGTCCTGGAAATATTTTCAGCTTGAAATCCCAGCCGTGACCGCTACAGATGCAGCGGCCATTATTTTAACAAATCACGTGGTGTATACCTCGGAATACCCATGTCATGGCGCAGGATTTCTTCCAACCTTACCGCCTTAAGATGCGAGTGCAGGTGAGTGCAGAAAATGGCATTTTAGTGTTCTGGCTTTTAAACACCTGCAATTGACACAGTAGCACCGTAGCACAGTACTGTACACATTACAATTCATTCATTTCACTGCATTTAATTGCACACAATCCATGAAATTCAAACAAAGCAACTGCGACAACACGTGTGCCTGGGGCGATTGGCCACATTCATGCTGCGTGGAGTACAGCAGCGCACATGAAAATGTCTCTGTGATTTGTTAAAATAATGGCTGCTGCATCTGTACGTTCAATTCTCAGAACTTTGCCGCAAAAAAAGTGGGACTTAAAAAATTTCTCGACCTGAAAATTCTGAAACCGGATCGCTGCTATTTCTCTTTGAGCATCATTTGGTACATTCAAATTTGCTGCTGCTGTTCTAGTGCTTAGAATCTGCTCTCTGGATTGGCTGAGGGTTTCTTATACTGTAGTATTTCAGAGTTCATTCATGAAATACTACAGCCAATCCGAGCGTGGGAATATTCCTACCAGCCAATCAGAGCGCTGCCAGTCTACTAAAGCCGAGCAAGCGGGGATTCAGAATCTAACAAGGGCATGCGCCAACTTGGCACCTGGGCCACTTGTCATGCAGAAGCCACCTGCTGAGTTAGGCTCCTCAAAGTCTGGTTTGGGGCAAATGGTGGTTCGATGACTTCCTTTCACCCCACGACGTGAGTACTTGAGGCTAACTCCGGTACCCAAATGGCTTTCACACTTGGCAACCTCTAAGGCTTTCATGTCTGTGACCCAAGCAGACTTGATGGCACCAAGCTTGCTAGCCAAATGGTCTCTCGGAACCCTGGACCTGGAAGTCCCAGCTCATAAACCGTGCACAAGCATATACACACTTTAAACATACTGTTTAATAAAATACAGTATATACTTTATACTTGTCTAAGGATTTTGGGGAATAGAATAAGAATCCTGCACTTGATTTCTACTTGCCATATTCCCCACACACTATACCAGACTTAGGGGCCGATGCAGGAAACTGCGAGAATGTCCATTCACCAGACGTAGAACTCACAATGTTTTTGGCGGATTCCCCTCGCAGTTTGCAGGAAGGTGCGCATATCTGTGAGAGGAATCCGGCAGAGAGATGGCAAGCCCTAGCGAGAACGACTCCGCTGGCGAGATCTGTCAGCAGAGCGCGAGAAAATGTGTACATAACAATTCTATTAATATCGTACATGTGCAGGGGGTCTCCAGAGATGAACCGCGTTGGTTTTATGTCCGGGACCCCTGCTTCCCGAGATAAAGGCCGTTATGGGGTGCCGGTATCTCCTATGCATGGAGATAGCCCGATCACGTGACGCAGGACATTTCCTTCATAGGAGATACCGGCACGCATAACAGGGCCTGTATCTCGGGAAGCATTGGTTCCCCGGACATAAAACCAACACGGTTCATCTCCGGAGACCCTCTGCACATGTATACTATTAATACAAATACAGTAATGCTGCTTCATTACAATTGCCCCCAATAAACATTACAATATACAACACAATCACCCTCTGTGACCCCAACAACCCCTATACCCTTATATACATAACCTATAGTAATTTTTTTATGCACAGGAATGGTACTATAGGCCGGCGGTGGGCCTCGAGTATTCCCGCAGGGGTCCGGGGATCTCACCACTTACCTTCAGTACCAATTGTGTGCCCCAAAAAATCAATTACAAATACATACATTCTTTTAAATATATACACCCCCCCCCTAACACATACACAGTATATTCATTGGCAACATGACTATTATCCATATAGTGCATGTGCCCATGTAAAATACATTAATCCCAATAAATACATCTTGCACTCACCCTTGGCCGCCTGCCACGATGAAGGCCATCCTCATCTTCATCACCGTCCATGGTCTCGGGTGCTGAAAAACACACACAAGAATCAAAAGAGCCAATGTAATGTCCCCTAACCCCTTAATCACCGTAGCGGTTATTAACCGCTACGGTGATTAAGGGGTTAACCCATCCTCACCCACCACTCTGGAGGCCTAAGCACCCACCCCCACTACCCACACCCGTGAGGCATAACCACCCTCACCCCTACACACCGGGAGGCCTACCTTCCCTCTCTCCCTTGGGGAAAATACCCCCTTCCCCCAATACCCACATTCAAAACAATACACACCCGCAATAAACATAACAATTATTAATAAACTATACATATCCCACCCACACCATATAGCAAATATATTCTGGTGTTACTTAACCCCTTAATAACAATAACGATTAATAAGCGCTAAAATTATTAATGGGTTAAGCCACCCTGCACCCATTCATTTGTAGAGTGGCTTCATCATTCACGTGTGTGTGTGTGTGTGTGTGTGTGTGTGTGTGTGTGTGTGTGTGTGTGTGTGTGTGTGTGTGTGTGTGTGTGTGTGTGTGTGTGTGTGTGTGTGTGTGTGTGTGTGTGTGTGTGTGTAAAAAAAGCAGCAAGCACTCCAATGTAGATATCCAGAAAGGCCTGGTGCTAGTCCCATAAATAATGTAAAGAGTATGTTACCATCCAGCAGGGCAGCAGAACAGCAAAGAGAGATAGCACTCAGAGGTAAGTCAGCAAAATAATGTTATGAAACAGACACAAAAATCCGCCGTTTCGATCCCCAGATGGATCTTCTTCCTGAGGGTGTGCAGTGAAGCCTATGCCTTACTGTGACTTAATACCCTAAACCCTGTGCACCCATCACCTGAATTCAATGACAAGACTAATTGCAGCCATCTGATGTCCCTCCTACATTCCAAAGCACTGGTGTCGGCCATCTTGGATCAGCTGCCTCGGCAATTCTGCTCTGGAGTGTGCAGCAGCTGTCGAATGTGACATCTAATTAAGTGCTGAGTCATTCGTTGCCTAGGCAACCACTATATATAAATATATTGAAAATATATGTATGATTAACCAATCTACAAATAAATGGTTAAGGATATCCATGTACAAATTTAAAACATCCGATCGCAAATTGACAACATCACAGCCAAATTTAAAACAAAGCCAAATGAAAATTAAAACATATACAGTATCATAAGAGAATACAGCAAACACCTATCCAAAACAGTAAATAGCAAATGACAATAAAACATACAATTGAACAATATGTACAAGATGCAAACAATATTTCCATCATGTACACAATAGCAATCAATGGTCCAAAACAAATACACGATTAAACATTCAATATAAACAAAGCAAGTAGACAATAATAAATTACCAACACACAATTTATGCCATCCGAAATACATTACAAGCAAATCTAAACCCAAAACCCTATTCACTATTGTAATGCTAAAACAAAACCATTCTGAAAATAAATAATAAAGTTTAAGGAAAGCAACTTATCTGGTCAGTTGTGATGCAAGCAGTGCAACCAGGATCACCATCCAGCAGCAAAAACAGACAAAAACCTGATGTACGAAATCCGCAGCACTCCCCAATTCAAATGCAAAAACAATTTAATGTACAGTACAAACACAAGCATCAGGGGTAACAGCAAGAAAAAAGAAGCAACGTTTCGGACCTCCCGGTCTTTTCTCAAGCTCCCTCAATTTGCGATCGGATGTTTTAAATCTGTACATGGATATCCTTAACCATTTCTTTGTAGATTGGTTAATCATACATATATTTTCAATATATTTATATATATATATATATATATATATATATATATATATATATATATATATTTAAAATATTATATATATATATATATATAATCAAAAAATAAATAGACAATACCGTTCTGTGGCTAACGAAATGCTTTTATTTGTGCGAGCTTTCGAGATACACCGATATCTCGAAAGCTCGCACAAATAAAAACTTTCGTTAGCCACAGAACGGTATCGTCTATTTTATTTTTTGATTATTGAAGCTCGGCTAACACGGTACTGATACCTCTACATGTATATATAAATATATATATATATATATATATATATATATATATATATATATAGAGTGGGTAGCGGGGATGGGTGCAGTGTGTATTCGCCCCAACGGTGGGTGTTTAGGGCTTGCAGGTGGGTAGCTGGAGGGCTTAACCCCCTCATGACCATAGCGGTATTAACCGCAAGCCCTAAACACCCACCAAAGGCCAAATACCCCCTTCATCCACACCCGCTCCCCACTCCCCACAATAAGCCTAGTACTGCATGTTAACCCCTTCATTGCCTTTGCGGTTAACCGCTTGGGTAAAGAAGTGGGCTGTTAATGCATTCTTCCTGCTTCGGATGCATGGTGGGTTGGCTTCGGTGCTGATATTACTGGGTATCAGCTCTGGAGCCCCCCTGCATCAATCCGACCCAGGAAAAGGGCCTGATTTTTTCTATGTCCCGTATCGCCGCACAGCACCAGCTTTTTGCCATTTTTTCTTGGCGGAGCGATTTGGAGAAATTATAGAGCGGCGAGCAGCGCCGAGCTGCTGATTGGAATACAGCGGGATTTAAAACCGGCGAGATATTGCTTCTCGCCACCCGCGCGGCGAGTTTTATTTTCCGCCAAAAAAAACAGCGGATTTTGCTTATCTTGCCAGCTTTTTGGCATTTACAGAATTGCTGTAGGCATATTTGCCAAAAAACTGGCGAGATAGGGCTTTTTGCCGTTTCCTGCATAGGCCCCTTAGACTTTAAAACTCCTTGCAATCTTTTGTATGGTTGTAGTACCCCCAGAAACCATATACCGGGTTTTGGGTGACCTGGGCATTAACTGGACATCACATCTTAAACTGGGGACCCCTTTACCGTTCCAAGGATCCCACACATCCCTATGCCCCATTTACCTTCCTGGTCTGTGCTGAAGCAGGGTGAGTTTTAAGCAGAGACTTTGCTGGAGCAATGTGGCTCAATGTATCCGAGAATCCGACATGATTCCCGGGTACATTTTTGGGATCTCCAGCAATTCTGGAACCCGGCTAGCTAGACACATTCTGACAAGACTTTCTCTGTAAAACCCCCATTGAAACTCATAGCCTAGCAATCTCTGCTTGCTGACACACCTGGAAAGGTAAAAACCAAAGTACTGTGCTGTATGAAAGGTGAATTACTTCTCTGAATTCTCCTGCAGATCTCCTGACATGAACCCAATAGAAATGGTTTGGGTCCTCCTGAAATGACACATTCGGTGCACAGCAAATCTGAAAAACAAAGAAGCGCTTCTAACTGCCATCCATACTGAACATTTTTGGAAGGAATGTTTACCTGTGACGTTTTGTAATATTTTAATTGACCATTAATATAATGTCTTGCCAGTAGTTGCTCAGCTAAATGGTATGGCCTCTGGAATGTTCTTTGTTTTTATACATTAACTGTTTTCAGCAGTACAGACCGGCATCCATTACCCCTGAAGAAGTGCGCATGCGCACGAAACGCGTTGGGCTGAATTGTATTTTGAGTGTGGCAGAGGACTGGCAGTTACTGCGGGAGTCTTGCAGCTTATTGAAAGGATATTCGGCGATTGCACCCGCCCTCTAGGAGTGGATTTCCGTATTCAGCTTGATAGACAGTACCAGGAGCTCCATGAGAGCCGTCAAGCCGCGTGGTGTGACGCGCTTCCGGTCACGGAGAGGAAGAAATCCCTGGAGGTCTAAAGACTGAGAAAACTGAGCTGCTGTCGGTTACCATCTATCCTTGCACCCCTGCTTATGTCCTGTGGCAGTCCTGTAAGTAGGATTCCGGTTTTACCCACCGGATCCCACGTGTGCTACCTCATCATTTTAATTGTGTTAATAAATACTTTATTGTAGAATTAGTCAGCCTTGCCTGTTTTATGTAGTGTTTGTCTCGTCCTGTTTGTCTTGCATGTTTGGTTGTTTGCATACTGCACTATGATATGTTCTCTTTGTCTGTTTTTTCTCCCATGCACATGGTTATGGAGTCCAATTATTGAAGACAAGCTGTGAAGATACTCCTGCAGCTATCTGCTATTCTAAGACTCTTTCAGTGCTGGACATTATTTTCACCCTGGACTAATTGGCGCCGGTCTGTATTGTTTATTATTTGTCTTGTTTTTCCAACCTGTCTTGGAGTTGGTGTCACCTGGCAGCCTAAGTATATTATCATATATTATATTTTATTTTTTGCACTATCACATTATATTATTATAGTCACTGTACAAGATTTTTTAGCGCTATATACACCCATTTTTTTCTTGTTTTCAGCAGTAGGCAGGTTTTCAGGTGTAAAATACATTTTATTCTACTGGTGTCACTTTTCAAGTGGAGTGTTATATATTCTGCTAGAAGAGCTGATGCAGAATACCCTGCAATAAAGTACCTTTCAAGATACCTCTGTCTCTGGTGTCAGTTACTGGGCAGGAGGGAGGAAATTGTGTAGTGATGGGGGCTGACACCTACACTCTGTGGGTTTCAACACAGCTGGAGGCACTGACACCACCATGAAGAACCCAGAGACCTGGGCGAGCCAGTACTGTTCCTGTGTCTTTACTATCTGGCAGACAACTCAGACCTCCTGCAAACCTACAGGTAGAGCACCATACAATCGTGGCAATGCACCCACTCCCATTCACTGGTCCCTAAGTGAGGTTGGGGTGGGGGTGAACACGTGTTACATAAGTCATAATTATATCTTCTTATTTTATTCTCTGTTTGATACTATACAATAAGCTCTATTTAGAGGAAAGGGTGCAGCTACAATATACTATATTATTTTTATAAAAGCAATAGGTATCTTACATTCTGCAATGTCTTTTATTGTACTGTATATTTCATCACTAGGCTGTTATACCTACATTTGCAGATATGAAAAATGATGAAAAATAACATTTAAATGGTAGAGACGATATTGGATGATTGAGTGCAATCACTTTATTGTGACTGCAAAAATTGTTGCTCAGGGGGACATTTACATATATCAATTTTTTTCCTCCTGCAATAACCTATAATTACCAAGAAAAGAACATCCTACTGAAGCCGCTAGCTTCATAGAAAGTAGATATAGGGAATAAACCAGTGACTTTCTCCCACTACACCATATGAGACCTATTTATTAAACTACAATATTGCCAATTAAATGTGAAGCAATAAAAATCCTTAATTTATTAAGAAATATGTATGTGTAAAAATCACACAGGTTGTCATATCATTGAAATGCACTTTATGCAATACCACCTGGAAAGTGACAGTTACAAATCTCATTACCCACAGGTAGGCAAATTAGACTTTTGATAGAGAGGAGAAAGGCAAAATCCATTTTTCTTGTTATGATGAACCAAGTTATATAAATTTAAAAAAAAAGCTGGCTTTGTTTGGTTTGGACATGCAATAAGGATTTATGGCAAGATGCAAATCCTTCCAGAAATCTCAGTTTTGACCCAGAACTGCCCTCATCGTACAATAGTTTAATAAATTGACGCCTATGTTTCTACTCTCTCTATTCCTTTACATTGTAAACATCTTGGAGCAGGGTCCCCCTTAACTATGTTTGTATTAATGTTTGTATTAATGTTTGTTAATATTCTAATTGTATTTGTTTTCTCATCATCACATCAACATTGAGGAATATGTTGGGCTCATAATAAATTACTATTAATAACAATAATGTTTACTTTTTTTTCATACAACAACCTTTAGCAATGGATTTAGTCTCACCACTTGTCAAGGAACAACTCTTTTTAAACTGTTAGTTTCTGGTTTAAAAAAAAAAAAAACACATTACTATTATAGTACCAAACATTACACTGTCCTGTTCTCTTACTTTTGGAATTTTTGGTTTATAAAGAGCTATTAATACTGTAAAGTGTTTTTCATTTTCAAAACATACAACAGCATCACCAAAGGAGTATAATGAATTACTCCATTGGATTTAAGAAAGAATGTTCATGTGCAGAGTCTGAATATCTAACTTTGATATATTCCGACCTGGAGATGCAGTTCTCCTACGCAACTTGGGGATTCCCAGCAAGCACAAGCTGGCTGATCGCTGGAGAGAGGGACCCTTCCAAGTAGAGTCCTAAATGCCGGGCCTCCCTGTCTATCGCATACGCGATGTGAATGGCAGGGTAAAGGTCTGGCACAAAAACCACTTGTTGCATATCCCACAATTGGGAGAATGTGATCCAGAACCAGAAAATGTAGTAACCGATAGGGAGCCTGAAGAATCTACAGAGAATCCCACTTCAACAGCTGAGATGATTCAAGATCCTCTGGAAGGAACTTCCAACAGCGATTGGTGGGCACCTCCCGAAGGAGCAACGGGTAATGGCCTGCGCCACAAGTACCATCAACAGGCGAGTCACCAAATCAACAACTAAATCCTAATAGTCAGAGTTTTGGGCCACACAGAGACAATGTTCAGTTTAATAGAGACTTTGCCCAAACTGGTTCACCCTCTGCACGAGAGTCCAGGCCTCAAGCCTATGTTGGTCTCTCCCAAGATGAAGAGATGGAGACTGAGACTCGCAGAAGGCAGCGAGTGAGACGCCCTCCCACTAGAGTGTTTATGATTCATTAGGGGCACCTAACTATGAGTCTCAGCAGCCAGCAAAAGCTAAGCTAGCCTCCTTGATAAATATGTTTGTAGAAATGTATAATCTCGTTTAGAGTTGATCGTTAAGTTATACACAGAAACTGCATTTTTATTATATAATGTTTTGTGTGCATATGTTGTTTCAAGCGGGGATGTTGAGGTTTTCACCAGGGGGAGGATGTAGCTATATCCCTCGCTCTCCCTCGCTCTCCCGCCGCCCCCCCTTACCCTCGTTACAGTGGAGGTGTTGCAGGCAGGGGCAATGCCATATTGTGTGTGTGCGCATGTGTGAAGGTTTGCGCATGCGCAGAAGCGGCGGTTAGATAGACAGGGGCCTTACTGGTTCGCGCATGCGCAGGGCACCCCCACAGCAGCCATTAGAGTCACGCATGCACAGTGTCCTATGCGCATGCGTCCCAATATTAATTAGGCAGCCGACAGACTACAACTCCCATGCTGCTTAGGGAGAGACTGCCAGGTGATGCACAACAACCAATTGGATGGCTGGGTTGCTCCTGAAGGGAGGAAAGAGTACTGCATGCTGGGACAGGAAGCAGTGAGTCAACACCGGGACCCAGACGGTGCAGGTAGTGTCCACGGAGCTGTACTCCAGAGACTAGGCCAGAGGTAACCCCCAAGGGACCAGTTAGTCCCCTGAGCCACAGTAGAAGTATTCTATGTGTAGTATATAGGGAAAGGCCTTAGGATAGGGACTCTTTCCACTATAGCAATAGAGAGAGAGATATGCTGCAGAACATTGCCTGAAGGACAGTGCAGCTTGATAGCAGAAAGCAGATCTGGACGCCATATTAGAGACTGCTCCCAAGGGATCATCCGGCTGGGGGTCCTTCCAGAGAAGTCAGACGGCAGAATCATCCATGCAAGAAGCAGCGCACCGCAAGGCAGGACCACGTCGCGGAGCTGCAGATTGTTGCTGGTTATCCTGGTCTGGACTATGACCAGGAAGGTATTATAAGTGCACCAGCGGGCCCCAACACAGGGAAGTGCTATCCCTCACACTCACATTATTGCTTGTGGACACTCAGGGGTTAAGTGCCCAGGCACGTTGATACTGGAAGGACAAAGGGGAGTTACATGTGGGGTGAGGCAATGAGTTACATGTGGGGTGATGCAACGAGACATATGTGAAGGAATTATATTCTATGCTTAGTAAATACTGTTCTTTTACAATCGTGTGTATTTACTGTGTATGTTGTTCCAGGGAGGGGGAACACACCCACCACGCTGGGATCCCTCATCGGTGAGGTGCTGTATAAGTTTATCCCAGGCTCCCAGTGCCTCCTGTTAGCCACACAGGTAAAAGCAGCACGCATAGTTTTAGTACCCCTGGGTTACAAGGCCTACATACACTTTTTCATTTTTTTAGAGCACCGGACTGATGTGCTTTGTTTAGTCCATTACCCTCCATACGTAGGGAGCAGTATTGGATATTCAAATTGAAAACCAAGCACCAAATGGGGTTTAAGGATGTGATGGATATCAGGCCATTTTTGACATTTTTTTTTTAATAAATAGTACATTATATGCTAGCTTTTTGATCACACCTAAGTGAAGTCACTATTCACTTAGAAAATGCATTCATTCTATGGTGTTACTCCCATTCAAGGCGTTACACCATTAAGAATAATTTTTATTAATAATCTTGTTTAAATTAGCCATTTAAAACCAGAGACAGAACATGAAACACAGACAGAGCTCAGCTACATCCATTAACACAGATACACGGTACAGTGCCTATATATATATTGTTCTACAATACATGGAATGGTCCAAATATAGACTTTAAAAGCCCTGATGGAGATGTCATCTATGCCAACTGTGCAAGCAGAATAGTATCATGGCATAGGGATAATCCAATTATGAAGATCCTTGGTAAAGTTTGGATATATAGATGATCCTGTTGAAGATGGTGGAATCCCAAGTAGAGCAGGTTGATCTTTCAAAATTGGAATAAATTCTGTAAAGATGAAGTTGCATTCTTACACGAGTGACCACGAACCGGCAGTCCTGGACATAGATACTAGTCCACATCATGAACATATATGAGAGGGACAAAGGTAGAAAGTCCAAACATTAGAGCATTACAGAACCAGATTAAAAGAAAACAATGAGGTCTTTTGTTTTGCCTTCCCAGTAACCGGGATGCAGTGCCTTAACGAGAGCACGCCCACGTTTCACAGCTGCTTTGTATTTTAATCTATTTTGGCACCAATTCACTCTACTTACACCTCCTATAAATGCTAGCTCACTTCTCCCCTCACCACTCCCCGAAGAAGACGGTTTCTAGTTGAAACGCGTTGGAGTGGGAGTCTGCTGAGGGGGGCCCCTACCTTCTTTCTCCTGATGAGGCTCTGACCTATTCTTTTGCCCGTGATACCCCTACACTGAGTGGTGATGTATATTTCACATTGCTACTTGTACTATCCTTGTCTCCACTCCATGCAACCTGTCATCACGATTGTATGGTGATTATTCTAATGTGGATATACTTATTTTCAGTGTGGGTTCTCATTTCACAGGTGTGCTTCTACAGAGCTCCCTGCGTCCTGTGCATGTTAGATTTGGTTCTATGTTTAGACCCTTGCCTCTAGGTTTACATTGGTTGGTAGAGATGAGCCCCCCTCATCTTTTAACTTTATCCCCTGTTTTAACTCACTTTAATAAAATTCTTTGTTTACACTTTATAGGTATGTCCGTGTGCTTTTTATAAGGTTGCTTTCTCTGTTGGTTCAATATATATATATATATATATATCACGTCTCAAGGGTCCTAACACTAAAATAAATTCTTAATAACCTGTACATTACCAGGAAGAATGATTTATAATAAATCTGTCAAAATTAGTTGCATAGTTCTAAGTCTGATTGAAGCTCTTATTAACCTGTACATTACCAGGAAAAACAGTCTGTATTCGATTTGTCGCAATCAAACTGTATGCAGGTTCCCATGAGTGTGGAGGTGAAACGGAGTGAGCTTTTAACCATTTATTAGTGGGAGGGGGTGAGCTTCAAACCTTGGCTCAAGGCCGGGTCGACGGGAGTGTGAAGTGGTCTGCGCCTTCTTCGGACCATCAACTTGAGACCTACGGGTTAAAGATCAACAATATGACCAGAATCATTCTCAAAAATCAAGACTTATGATATGATACATCTCAATGGACTTAAAGCAGCTATTATGCTCCTGGACATTCATCTGGACCTAGCTTATTGCTATATATCATCTACTCTCCTTCCTCACCTATTTCTATTCATTTGTGTGAGCAAACCTCCCCTAATGAGACAATTTGGGGTTCGGTCCTATTCTCATGATAACACATTTTTTGTAGTCAAATTGGCTGATAGATATGAAGCTCTGTATATATATATATATATACATACTTTTTGAGTCAACATCAACCTGCCTAAATACGATTGTACAGTCCCTCTTGCGCATGTGCGAGTCTAATGTATTATGCTTAATGCAGATATGCAAATGTATATACACAGTTTAGTGTGACCATAACTTTGTCTCCAACTATGCTTAAGAATGCTTCTTATTTGATTTTGACTAAGGAGTATTGTGGATTAGCGATTTTTGCATTGCGCTGCTTTGCGCTTGCGCATCACGCGATTTGGCGTTATGCAGGCTGCTCTGGTAATCATAGAAGTCTCTAATCTTTCTTGGCTGCTTTGTGCATGTCCCTTTTTGCTAACGCTGTGCATGCGCAATATGTGTTAGGTGTGTACATGGGGAGAAAATACCTCAGCATTGTTCCGCACTAACTCCTGTGGCACGGCCTTTCATGCGCATGCGCATTACGCATGGTGACGTCATACAGGAACTAGTCGCAGATAGTATGCGTTCCACCTTCACATGCGGAAACACGGCCTACTATTCACATTAAAGATTACACACAGCTGCTTACCTCCTCATTTGGCGCGAAAATCAACTCTTTTTAAACAGTGTTCTGTCCTAGCTTCCTCACCACTCCAAGTCTAAGTCTTCTGATGAAACGCGTAGGAGTGGGGGTGCTTGGCAGGACCCCTTGATAATGCAGTCACATAACTATGCTACCTAACATTGTTCTGATTTTTCTGGGCTTTCTGGACTTTGAATGCTTTTGATATTTATGTATGCAATATACAGGCTGCTCAATTTTGCACTCTTTTTGAGAGCACGCATTTTTCATGTCACATGCGGGTTATTATATTCTCTGTGTAGAGTGATCTTCAGAGCTCAGCAAGCAATTTCCCACAGAGACTCCAATTGCTGTGGGTTTGGATACATATATCTGCCTTTAAGAGACAGAATTAATGCTTGACGAGGAAGTATTTTACATATACTGGTTTATCACTCCATGTCCTTAGGGACTTATTCCACCAGATGCATGTTTAATTTACTTGGAATTAGAAATAGCTTGTCAAATAGTTTTTGCATATCAAAATGATTCTTGCAATTTTGTCTATACTAGGCATTAGGGGTTACACCATTAGTTTATCCCTACATCATGCAGCAGTGTTTCTTTTGGGTAGTATTCGTGTCAGGGGTCCTAGCCTAATTTTTTAATATTTTTGTACTGTTATCTATTTCTCTTTGTGTCAATTAATAAATTGTTATTTTTCATACGGTATACCTGAGTTTTCCATAGCGGGTTTCTTTCTCTCTGTCACATATATATAAATATATATATATGCGTATAGGTGTCAAAGAGGAGTGCTACTAATATGGTGGTTATTTTGGGGGTTCAATATGAGCTTTTTGGGGTTCTGTATGTTTTAAATTAGCCAACAGTTTTTTTTTTTCTCAGTTCTGTTTTTCACCTATAATGTTTTTAAATATCCAACGCTCACGAAAATAACTATTCCATAATAGAGAAAAAGTCTCTAGCTATTAAATGGGCTCTAGAGACACTAATTAACTATTTGTTAAAAAGGTGAGTTAAGCTAATCACAGATCGCGCTCTACTAACATGGATGAGTCAAACTAGAGAGAAGAATGCAAGAGTAACCTGCTAGTTTCTCAGCTTGCAAGCTTTTAACTTCTCCATAGAACATACAGCGCAAATAAAACTAGGAAAGGCCTCTATAGGGTGCACTGCCTGTGTCCAGGGTCGCTCACTCCAGTAGGTCTGAGCTGGGGGTAGGATGTGTGAATTTCCAGGGAAAGTGGTAGAGGACCCAGAATCCTACACAGTCTTTTTACATTCTAATTCACTTTAAAAACTTCAATTTCCGGCAAGCAGCATACAGGTGCTAGGTTACTAATAGGAGCACTTGACCCTAATAATCATTGCCTCTCACAGCCTAAGGCCTTGGACATGGTAAAAACTACCATGCTGAGCCGTACTGAGCGGCGCTGAGCCCGCACACTTACCTCCTGCATCTGGTATGTGTGTGGCTTTAGCAGGCACGTGCGGAGGTGTGCTGAAATGCAGCCGACAAATTCATTTAAGCTTTCTCGCTTACAGGAGCAGAGGGCCGGTCACGTGACCGCAAACAGCCAATGGGAACGAGGGACTAGCCCCGCCTCCTGCCACATCTCCGCTCCGCCTTCACCACGCCCCCAAAGTGCGCTCGCTGCCTCGTCTGCCAGGACAGCTTAAAGCACTAGCTTGAGCAGGCGAGGCTGAGCAGGAGCGTGGCTCAGCGTGGCCCGAGGCACCATGCCCGCAACCTAAGATAAAGGCAGAGCTGTCTGCTGGATGTGTAGGAAGCCTGTTTTATGATTTATCTGGCGCAGTTACAAACCTGTGTATGTTTAATCGGTAAGCAGGGTACAGGTAGTCGTTCGCCATAGTTTGGGTTAAAGAACTGTTTTGCCAAAGCTCTAAGAAGAACTAGGATTTTTATTTGCCTATTTGTTTATTCTGAATGCACCACTTTAAAAATAAATACAAGCACAAAATACAAAGTTTCTTTAATTTCTTACACTAGAAGACTGTACCAAGAACCCTTAAACAGATGGACGTGTCGCAATTAGTACAGTAAATTCAGTAAAAATTCCGTAAATTCACTTTTTTGTATTTTATACCTTTAATATATTTGTTTAGATCCACACTATCTATTTTTTTTCTTTTCCTTTTTATAATTTTTAGCGGTTTTTAGTGCACATTTACTATTAAGGGTAGTGTCTCCAGTTATGTGCACTTTCAGCTGCTTTTGCACAGCATGAATTTAAGTTGAAACAATAGTAAATGAAGAACACCATTAACTGTTTGGGCTGCAGGAACATTGAATACTCTGCTTTAAGCACACAATACCAGAAATAAATGAAGGTGCCCCTCCATTGAGAGCTAAAGAATGAGCAATTAACCGCAATAAGAATGTGATAGTCACTTAGGTCAAGATAGATGGATGATATATGAACTTTGGAATAGCTCTTGTACTTTGATTTCAGTTCTGTGAAGATGGTTAGTTAGCACTAACTGAATAGAATTTCAGAACAATGGAATTTACAATACAGTTCACCCTATTCATTGCGCTCTAATACAGGTAAAATGAGTCCCTTTCTAACACTTACTTTTTTGAAAAAGGAGCTTTATTTCAGCTTTAAGATACATTTTGGGACTTTGCTGCTGGACTTCAGTAATAGAGCACACAACTAGTACCATATTTCTTGTAAAGGTCTGTGACACATAGGGGCTAATTCTGTATCTGCTTTGGCAGACCCTTAACAATCTTGTTTAAACCCTCTCACCCTTTGCCTATTTACAGTCATGAAGTGTTGTGTAAATCTTTTTTATACATAGCAATATGCAAAAATAAATTAAAAAAAACACTTAAGGGTAAAGATGCATATAATATAAACAAGCTTAACTGCAACTGACATTTTACACCATTTGACTGCTGAATACTGAAGCGAAACACACAAAACACAAAAGTTGACTTTTTAACATACAGTAACGTCAAACTACTGTATTGATCTGGGCAAGGATGCCAGTACCACACAGTGCCAGTCCTTAAAAGGGTTCTGAATTCGACATGAGCTCAGCTTGTCATAGGACCAGTGATAAACCTCTGTATGGTCCAATAATCTCAAATACCAGTTTAGAAAAAGTCCCTAGCTGTAGCAAGAAACTAATGTTTCACCATTACTTGAAGGTACCTTGCTACTCCACTCTAATCCTGCCTTTATATTTAGCTGGCAAAGTTCTGAGGAAATATGTATTGACATCTCTTTTACGTTAGTCCTACATGACATCAAAACACACTACAGATGTACAGTATCAATGTAGGAATACCTAATGGAAAACAAAATTATTAGTAATACTATAGTCAGAATGGATTTATGAAGGATAGATCATGCCAAACTAACCTTATTTGTTTCTTTGTTGTGGTCTACTTAGATTTTGCAAAGGCTTTTGATATGGTTTTACACAAGAGGTTGGTGTACAAGATAAAGAAAATTGGACTCAGTAATAATATATACACCTGGATTGAAAACTGGTTGAAGGACAGACAACAGAGGGTTGTCATAAATGGAACTTTTTCAAGTTGGGCTAAAGTCGTGAGTGGAGTACCCCAGGGATACTTGTTTATTAATGACCTTGAGGTTGGGATCGAGAACAAAGTCTCCATCTTTGCTGATGATACTAAATTGTGTAAGATAATAGAATCAGAGCAGGATGTAATTTCTCTTCAGAAGGACTTGGTGAGACTGGAAACGTGGGCAGGTAAATGGCAGATGAGGTTTAATACAGATAAATGTAAGGTTATGCATTTGGGATGCAAGAATAAAAAGGCAACTTACAAATTAAATGGAGATATTGGGGGAATCCTTGATGGAGAAGGATTTAGGAGTACTTGTAGACAGCAGGCTTAGCAATAGTGCCCAAAGTCATGCAGTAGCTGCAAAGGCAAACAAGATATTGTCTTGCATCAAACGGGCAATGGATGGAAGGGAAGTAAACATTATTATGCCCCTTTACAAAGCATTAGTAAGACCACACCTTGAATACGGAGTACAATTTTGGGCACCAATCCTAAGAAAAGACATTATGGAACTAGAGAGAGTGCAGAAAAGAGCCACTATAGGGGATGGACAATCTAACTTATGAGGAGAGGCTAGCTAAATTAGATTTGTTTACATTAGAAAAGAGGCGTCTAAGAGGGGATATGATAACTATATACAAATATATTCGGGGACAGCTTTCAAAACAACTATTCATCCCACGGTCAGTACAAAGGACTCGGGGCCATCCCTTAAGGTTGGAGGAAAGGATATTTCACCAGCAACAAAGAAAAGGGTTCTTTACAGTAAGGGCAGTTAAAATGTGGAGTTCATTACACATGGAGACTGTGATGGCAGATACAATAGATTTGTTCAAAAAAAGTTTGGATGTCTTTTTAGATGGGAAAGGTATACAGGGATATACCAAATAAGTATACATGGGAAGGTTGTTGATCCAGGGATTAATATGATTGCCAATTCTTGGAGTCAGGAAGGAATTTATTTTTCCTCTTATGAGATATCATTGGATGATATGTCACTGGGATTTTTTGTTTGCCTTCCTCTGGATCAATAAGTAAGTATAGATATAGGATAAAGTTATCTGTTGTCTAAATTTAGCATAGGTTGAACTTGATGGACGTACGTCTTTTTTCAACCTCATCTACTATGTAACTATGTAACTATGTAACTATGTAACTATCAAGACACTGTCTCCAAGGCTGCGGTGGCAAAAGTGAAAGTTTGGAGCACTGGAAACAATGGGGGTAGTTGCCCTGGGATGCTGGTTAGGCCTCCTTGGTGGGTAGCGGGGGAGGGGGTTAACCCCTTAATTACCATAGTGGTTATGGTTCATTGGAATTGTACTATTTAAGGGTTTTACATATAAACATATCACTAGTATAGTATATATACACCAATTGGTAGGAGCACAGGATCTGCTATTTGTTTTCCATATACTTAAGACCATCCTTTTACCAGCAGCATACTTCATAAATGGAGGAGATCAGGTAATAAAGTATGTACTGTCTTCCATAGATGAAAATTGGAATGATTCATAATACTCCGAAGACTAAGATTCTCCATCAACCTCTCAATGAGCAGTCCCAAGTGCCAGCAGTTAAGCTTTATGGTGAGACATTTTTTTTAGAAATTTGAGCATTTATTAAACCTTGGAAGACATCTTTCACAGATGATTGAAATTGACAAAGAAATCCAAAACCTCTTCAAATGTACATGTGCACCCAGCATGTGTCTAAGGAAATGGGTGTTCCAAGATTGAAAGATCATATCTAAAACAAAGCTTATGGTTTATCAATGAGTTGTGATCTCCTCCGAGCTGTACAAAGCTTAGACATGGACAATGTATAGGAGGCTTATCAAGACATTGGACAAGTACCATAAACACAGCCTGCAAAAGATTCTTCAAAGACAGATGCACCAATGTTGGTGTCCTCTCTCAAGTAAACACCATGAGATCCCAGATTAGCCAACAACAGACCTACAGAAAAGACAATAATGGGAGACGATCAACTACTCATGGTTTCCCTTTGTGTCCCTTATAATGATCCATTACATTATTGTTATATACTAAATTATATTACATTTATAATATAAAAATACCATGTAATATATATATATATATATCATATTATATAGCATTAGTATTGTTACATTTATATCCATTACTGTCATGTTAGAAGTGTGTCATCAGGTATTTGTCTTTTTTCGATTCCAGAGCACATACAGATGTAGTCAGACTTACTTTTTTCGGTGCTTTGCAAAATGAAGTGTAAATCCCAGGCGTTTATTTACATATTGCAGTTCCATGACTGCAACTGCACCACTGCCATGAACCCCCATGCCAATTTATATCTGAATATGTTAGATTTGGTACTGCACATATATACAAACACAATTGAAACTTTGATAGTTAAACACTTATTTTATCATATACAATGTTAATTGAAAAATACATTAGTATATCTAAAGAGATTTGAATAAAATAAGATAATGTGGTATATTTTTCTGGGTAGTTTTTTTTTTTTTTGCTATGTAGGCATTTTGGGGTAATTGCTCAATTTTACTACATTCTTTTATTCAACTATTGAATTCTAACTCTGAAACTCTGCTTTATTTTTTCTAGCTTGTTTTGAATTCTGTACAAGCTCAATATAAGCATTCAGCATGTAATGTCACAGCATTACTGGTACATCACTTCTATTTTGTAATACTATTCATCACAACTCCATATGCAATTTCATTGATATTAGATTTTTATGCAGAACATTTGCAATATAAAAAATAGTTTAGTTGTTTTACACACCTAGAAATAAATTCATTTTGTGTAACAGAAAATGTGTTTAGTTTAGTACCCTAGTTATTTTTCCACTAATATCTTTCAATTTCTTGTACAATATAGTACACATTTGTTTTTATGGTGCCTAATAAAAACCATCATCAATTATAGTTTTTATAGCAGATCTGTGTTGAGGGAATTTTCTTTTTTTTATTATTGCAACTATGTACTGTAGAGAATTTGTAGGTAATTCCAGATGTCAAACCACAATTACTACATACTGTCTGGAAATGTAAACTAATTCATTTGCTGACCCTATTACTGGTAAAAACAAAAGGCTGCTATAGGGTAAAACAGATACTTTCCATAAAAATTCTTAAGAAGAATTAAAGACATGTGTTTCAAAATACATTTATATCATATCCATTGTTTCACACACATTATTGATGTAAAGGTTCTGTATTGCCACTCCTGCTCTAACTGGCAAAAGGCTGCGATTTATTCTTGGCAGGGAAATAAAGTTTCCATTAAATGCACTTTCTATTTTATCTGCTGCCTGCAAAAGTCTGCTGAATAAACAGGGAGCACATTGACCGGACAATCGTTTTGTTTTGGAGATGTAATCAATATACATCTGTTTAGCTGTAGACAACTGTAGACAGCTCTTCGTGTTGTTATTCACACCTGAATTAAACAGGGATATGCTAGACAGATTTCAGATTTATTTGTTTGTAATTTGGCGCCTGTCCGCCAGATGGCAAAGTGAATGTGTTTAATTAGTTAGTCTATGTAGAGTGCTGTGTCTCAAGCAGGTGCCAGACTGATCCAGCAGTATACTGCAGTGCATTACAATTCCTCATTGTTTTCTGGTCTTGACCATTCAAGATGTTATCAAAATTTGGTTGTTTTAATAGTTTGTTGCAAAAATGTAAATGTTCAATGTGTTCTACTTATACTTAGTGTTCACTCACTCCTCACTCTTTTGTGAGCTGAGAAAGAGTGCAATGTCAATTGCTTTAGGGAAACCAGAATGTAGTATAACCTTTCTCATTTATTCAGCAATTAATGATGCAGCAGATAAGAAAGCCACTGTATCAGAAATATGGCTATCTCATTACCAATTATGAATACTTCAGGGATTTAGCTGACTCTACTAAATGGAATAAGTCTGTGAGCTATACGTTGTCAATTAATGATTGCTTCATTCACATCCACTACAATTCAGGGGTCAGAGGAGGTTTTGGGGTATTGGCCCCATCCTTTGTGAATATGTTTGATCATGGACACTTCAAAAGGAAAAGAAGAAGAAACGGGTCCAATAGATTGAATCATACTTTCCAATCTCGCAATGGGACTGTCACAGGAGACCAGGAAATGTACACCTTTATAACCGAGATCATACATTGAGCAAAACCAAGAAGTAAAACAAATTGTCAATTATTCCATTGAAACAGACGTACACACAGTGGATTACAATTATACAGAGGAAAACACACTTACTGGGGGTATGGGCTACAAAACTAACTTTTCCTAGTCAAAATAGCACAGAAAACAAAGTCCTTTAGATGAACGGGACTGAGCCCGAAAAGTCCTGGAACTGAATTTAGCATGCAGTTCCTGACTCTGACGCTCTTTCGACTCTGGAGATGCTGAAATCCCATGGGCAAGAGCGAGTACCAAATGTCCTGGTACACTTTTCGGCTTGTAGTTCCAGCCGCGACTGCTGCATTCTCTTTTCAGAACTTGGCCCTAAAAAGTGGGACGTAGAAAAATTCTCGCCTTGAAATTTCAGATGCCGGCTCGCATCTATTTCTCACAGAGCATATTTTGGTCAATTCAAAACTGCCGCTGCTGTCTTGGCACTTAGAATCTCCTGAGCTGATTGGTTGCTAGGTTTCTTATAGGATTTCAGTCCCATTCACAGAATACCTCAACCAATCAGAGCGTGGGAATTTGGCCACCAGCCTATTAGCGTTTTGCCAGTACCCTGAAGCTGGGCAGGCACGGTTTTCAATTCTGCAATGGGGCATGCACCAACTTGGCACCTCTGACTCTTAGCATATTGAACCCCTCACTGAGCAAGGCTCCTTAAAGTCTGGGCTCGGGCAAATGGTCACCTGATAGCTTTAAATCATGCCAGGATGTGGTTACTCAAGGATAACTCCAGTACTCCACCCGCCCTAACACCTTGGCATCTCTGTGGCTTTCAAGTCTGGGACCTGAGCAGACTTAGTGGCACCAACTTGTTAGCCAGCTGGTCTCTCGGAACCATGGACTTAAAAATCCCCAACTTATACAGTGCACAAAGCATTATACATTTTAAGCTTACCCTTTTAATAAAATATACTTTGATACTGTGTCTTGCTAAAAATGTCTAAGTCTTCTTTGGGGTCAGGGATAGAATAAGAATTTATACTTGCAATTCTCACTAGCCATATCTTTGCCACACTGCAAAAACCCGACCTTACACTTTTATACAAAATAAACCTTGCAGCTTTATCCTATAGCTGGAGCACCACCTGAACCCCTATACCAGGTTCAGGGTGACTTGGGCATGAACTAGGCACCCTCCTTTACACTAGGAACACCTGTACTATTCTTGGGATACCTTGATCCCCTATGCCCCTTTTACCTTTCTGGTCTGTGCTGAAGCAGGGACCCCTGGCGGTGAGCTGCAAGAACGTTTTCAGGGTAGGATTTTGACCGGAGCCTATTTCTTCAATCCATCCGAGAATTTTACCTGATTCCCGGATATACTTTTGGGGTATCAAGTAACTCTGGAACCCCGCTACATAGCCACAATCTGTAAAGAGTTCAAGCTCTGCTTAAAAGCTAAAAACGGCGATGCATTTGCTTAAATGGGCTCCATGTGAATGAATTTTCCAGGCAAAAGGTGACACGTGTGCTCATTTGCATGTTATTTCCCAGAATCCCTTGCTGCAGTGGGAGCACTATATGCTAGGTGATAATGGTTGAAAGGCAGGGTTGCAGTCCTGTATAAGACATGAGAATGTGCTCACAAGTAATTATATATATATATATATATATATATATATATATATATATATATATATAGTTTAAATACAGGTTAGACACCCCATATGTGTTGGTTATACAGAGGGTTATACAAGCATATAACAGCATCTGTGTTTCCCTTTTACTATCTCCACCTGTGCATGTTGGTTGCATGCTTGACACTTATTTCTTAATACAGTTATTCTACTAACAATTGTTCTGTACATCTTCTATTTAATGGTTTGCGCTCCCCACATCTGTTCCACCACCTAGCTCCATTAGTTAGCAGCTGCTGCTGGCTTCTCTTAGGGGAACTAACACTCTGTTGACTGGAAGGCTCATTTAGTGCACTGTTCCAGCACCTAGAGGACAGCTATGGTAAATATATATATATATATATATATATATATATATATATATATATATATATATATATATATATATATATATATATATATATATATATATATATACATACATATATCAAAAGAAGAAAAGGAAAAAGAGGTGTCCCACTAAAAGTACTCAAGCAAAAAATAATAATAAATTGATTTATTCAAGGAAAAACATGGATGACACAAATTGATTAAACCAGTCCCCAAGGACCCCTACAGCATGTATTCTAACCTAAACATGGGATAGAAAATACTAAGATGTTATGTGGTCAGTAAAACAACACAAGAAAAACCATGTATAATACATAGCAGAAAAAACAATAATGTAACCTACTCCTATGGTTTAAGACCGGCCGGTCAGTGATATAAGTTTCTAAAAGACTGCTAAGTACTGAAACCTGAATACAGCTGAAAATGACACTAAATAAGTGCTAATGCAGCACCACTCCAATCACCAACAATGAGGCATGTAATACATTTGGCGACCCAAGATAATAGACAATGAACAATATACTTGCAGGTCACCATTGAGATTGTAAGCATATGAATCCTCAAAAAGGTCCTGGGATGCTGTGAATACAAGAAATCTCAGAGTGAAAAATCCAGCAGAGGTCCACAGCTAGAATAGGTGTGTCCCTGGGGAGTGCAAACAGACACAACCCCGACGTAAGTTTCGCACCCTTTGCTTCGTCCGGGGTCTTAGTGTAACGGCGTCCAAAGAAGGTTTAAAAGGACGCATACAAATGACGTGATCCAATCACATTGCGAGCAACAGAGAAAACACACAGCTGAAGAATAAGATCCATTTAGGGTTTGGTGATACAGCAGTAGGTAGGCTATTTACCCCTACATTGTACAACAGCCATGCAGCTGGGGGACTAGCTATTGCCTCCCGAATCCTGCGAGACCCGTGATTGGTCTCCGAATCATCACTCAGCCAATCAGAGGTAGGGAAACCTTCCTTACTTTCAAAGTCTCGCAAGTACACAGGCAACAGCAATAGACTCCAATGAGATGGCCGCACAGACCGCAGCACAAGGCTAAGATGGGGCGTCTCCGCATCACTGGCATATCCGCATCACATCACAGAGGGCTGTAATTGGTTACCACTCCGTCTTTTGGCCAATCAAGAGAGAAAAACTGGATTTGTATATGTAAACAAAAATATAGCAGCAAGAAAGGATTGTGGAAAGCTTAAATGCACAAACAGATGATTAATTTAAAGAAACACTCAGGAGCTCAATAAAATACATGATACGAGTGTTGAAAATTAAGATAACACCCAAAATTTGAATAATGAGAAGTATACATATATATGATATAGCATACTAAAATAAGTAAAATAATAATGAATCCTAGAGTTCACATAAACACAAAGGGGAGATCAGATAAATTGAATAAGTCTATATGACAGGCTACAAAACCACAAACAGGATATACAGCTCACTAAAATAATAATGTAATGGTAAATTTGAATGTGCCCATAGACGCCTAGTTTGGCGTTGGGTGCAAGTGATGAGGTGATAATGGTATATTAACAGAAATTAGAGAATAGAAGTGTATTGACACCTCCACACTCCACACACACACTCCACACAATAGTAGCTCATTTGTAAGTGCACTCCGGGGCGGTTAAAACTTAACATTTAATAGGTACAGTAGAGGCAACGTTTATTCTAACATTTGCCGTAAACTAGCCAGGTTACATTCTGGGTATGTGCTGGGTATGTGCTGGGTATGTTCTGGGCTAGTTTGAGGCACGTTTAAGGCATTTCTGCATTGACTAACGACCCATAGGATTAACACAGCAGGGATCCCTGGCAGTCCAATTCAGTTTGAATGGGACTGCCAGGGACCCCCGCTGTTAATCTGACAGGCCATTAATCAATGCAGAAATGCTGGGGCTAGTTTAAGGAAAGTTTAAGGCATGTATTCAGAATGTACCTGGGTGTTTCCTGGGTTTTTTGGGGAATTGCCACTGGTTTTTGTTCGAATAAGAGTTGCCTCTACTGTATCTTACTAAAATAAAGTCTACATGCAAAGTTATGATTATAAACACACAATGTAGTTAAAAAAGGAAGGGTGATGGGGAGGTAGGGTTGAGCTCAAGGTGTATTGCACAAATGAAATTTACCTCAAGTTGAACATGGCAAAATAGGCTAAATGAACACCTAAAGTCACTAATTTATAATAGGGCGTAGTATCTCAGGATAGCCACCACTAATTAAACTATGGTATCAGTTGCTTACATACATATGTTGTGCGGCATCCAGCATAGCATACCGATCAAGCCAACCTATGATTGTTTAGTGTGGTACCAAACAGTGATATACCTGTTATAATATACTGGTGTTCTTAATCACTAGAGCATAATGTCTACACTGTAGGCACAACACAATCATAAGTTGGTGGTAAGTGGATTGACTCTATGCAAGATGACAATAATATACACAGCATATAAATAAATTAATATAACTGCAACTGGGTACAATAGTAACCGAGGTCCAATAATACTTTGCACGCTGCTACTATGGAATAAACTGCCACTTAAATGTAACTGCGGTGTGTATAAGTGCTGTCTGTGTCTGTAAAAGTTATTGAAACAATGTAACCAATGCGCAGCACTCAGCCAGCATACACGATTCACACTAATAGCACTCAGCGGTGCAGGCCGGTGCCGAGACACCAGTTAACATATACAGCACACACAGTGTGATAGGCAACAGCAAACACAAACAGTAGCTTAAAAGAAGTAAGCCCGTGGCAAATCGGATAGAAGATACAATGCAACAACGATACCCAGCTCCCATCAGTCCCTCCCTGATGACGTCACTATGCCGAACACCCTACGCGTTTCCCTCCTACACGGAGATTCTTCAGGAGCGAGTGATTGACAGGCTACTAGTGTTATTATAAATTACTTGAATTTGTCAAAGGTAGATAAATCAATTTATTATAATTTTTTGCTTAAGTACTTTTAGTGGGACACCTCTTTTTCCTTTTCTTCTTTTGGTATTTATATAATATTTGTCCCCAGCACCATCATTAGGCTGTTACCTATTCACCAGTATTAACCTATCTTTTGTATAAAAAAAAATTCTAGTTCATTGCAGAGTGTCTCTCTCTCTCTCTCTCTCTCTCTCTCTCTCTCTCTCTCTCTCTCTCTCTCTCTCTCTCTCACAAAATTTATGTCATAGGACAAGCTTTCAAGAGTTTTCCTATCTTCCTCAGGTCAGCAATACTGATGTACAAAGGTTTCGATGACTTAGACAGGGATTGGAAAAGAAAACAAAAAAGGAAGAATAAAGAACAGAGAGATGTATATGAGGTGGGGTAGGGAAGGCACTGGAAGGGTGTTAAAACAGAGATAAGGAAGGTGAGAATTGGGGATAGGGGGCTGTACATCCACAGCAGCACAGAGGGGGAAGGTATAGGATGGATCAATGGCAGGGAGGACCGTTACAACAAATTATGATAGTGTGTGAGAAACCCCATGTCTGCATTAAGTCCACTTGTTTTGGTGTCAAAGAGTCTTATCATTCTGAGCTCAAATGTTTTTCGTTCTTGGGTGCGTTTGAACATTCCACTGAGAATTTTCATTTTTAAATAATTTATGGAATGATCTGGTTTTGTGCCATTATCATAGTTAGTTTACTTTTAGTATCAATATGATCTTTTTATGTCCGATTGTAGCAAGCACTGTCAATGTTTTATGGTTTTATTAAGCATGTGTGTTGCACATTAGCAGCATTAACACTGATTGGACTTTTATTAGCAAGGTGTGATTCCCATAGTTTGAAGGATTATTCACCTTAGGCATTTAAGCAATGCCTGGGAATCGTACGACCATCCTCATGAAGAAGTGTCACTCTGACACGAAACACGTCGCGTGAGTTCATACGCAGTGACATAGGGTTTGTGACGATGAACTACGGAAGCTGCAGTTGCATACACCCATGTTCCTTTTTCCATCTGGGACTTTGGCGAGAGGGTTTCAGCTAATTGGGGCCCTATCCTCATTGGTTTTGCGAACTATTGGGATCACTGAGATCCACTTTTATTTTATATGTGTTGTAAATGGTCCAATTAACATATAAATTGTATTTTATTTGCCTAATTTTGTCTTGGTTTCTTCTCCTAGGTGAGAATTGGGGATGGGGCGCCACATCCAACGCAGCACAGAGGGGAAGGTATAGGATGGCACAATGGCAGAGAGGACCGTTACAACAAATGATAGTGTGTGAGAAACCCCATGTCTGTATTAAGTCCACATATTTGGGTGTCAAAGAGTCTTATCATTCTGAGCTCAAATGTTTTCCGTTCTTGGGTGCGTTTGAACATTCCATTGAGAATTTTGATTGTTAAATAATTTATGGAATGATCTGGTAGTGAGAAATGATGTCCCACTGGTGAGCAGGATCTTCCTTCTTCGTGGTGTAGTATAGAGTGTCTGTGCATATTCATTCTGCCTTGAAGTTTTTGGCTGGTTTTCCCAATGTAGCATCCTTGGTCATATTTGTTTCATTGAAGCATATAAACCACGTTCCTGGATGCGCAGCTGTATGATCCTTTAACATTGAGTGTTCCATTGTTGTGACTGGCTGTTGGGATCTTAGCATATATGTTTGCAAAGCTTGTAACGTGTGTTGCTGCACAGTTTTGTGCCATTATCAGTGTCTTTAAGTTCATTGTGAAGTTTTCTGTTGACTAATTTCTGTTTGAGGTTTGGTGGTTGCCGGAACGCAAGAATGGGAGGTTTGGAAAAGATTTCTTTTAATGTCACATCCTCTTCCAGCATGGGTTGCAGATCTTTGATTATTTTTCGTATTCCCTCTAGGGTAGGTTTGTATGTGACCACTAGTGGTATGCGTGTGGTAGGTTCTCTCTGTCTGTATTATAGTAGGTGTTCTCGTGGAGCTTTTAGTGCAGATGTGTTAGTTCTGGCAATGGTCTTTGGTTTGTATCCCTTCTGTCTGAACGATTCGGTCAGAGTTGTGAGATGCCTGTTTCTGTCTTCAGTGTCAGAGCATATGCAGTGGTATCTTATAGCCTGGCTGTGTATGATACAAAACAAGGTATGAGTGGGATGGAAGCTGGAGTTGTGGAGGTAACTGCATCTGTCTGTTTGTTTCTTGTATACAGATGTGTGCAGTTTGCCATCTTTCAGTGTTACTGTTGTGTCTAGAAAGTTTACTAGGTTTGCAGAATAATACATTTTGAGTTTAATTGATGGGTGGAATGAATTCAGGGACTCGTGGAATTGTTTTAGGTTTACTTCACCCTATGTCATATTATAAACAGGTATAAAATGTATCTGTAATATTTGTACGGTTTGTGGGGGCATGTAGTTAGGAATCTTTGTTCAAGATTTGCCATGAAAAGATTGGCATATTGCGGTGCCATCTTGGTACCCATTGCAGTCCCCATTAGTTGTAGGTACATTTCCTTGTTGAAGCTGAAGTAGTTGTGTATGAGGATGTATTCTATCAGTTTGGTAATTACAACAGCGCTGTATTTCTGATCCCGGGGAGATGTTGTAAGGAATTGCAGGCATGCCTCAATACCATCCTTGTGGGTGATGTTGCTGTAAAGGGACTCTACATCCATGGTAACTAGCAGTGTTTTGGATGGTAGTTGGTTGATGTTGTTAAGGTTATTGAGAAAATCTGTGGTATCTTGTATAAAGCTGTTGGTGCTTCTGACTAAGGGTTTGAGGATATTATCCACTAAGCCTGATATTTTTTCAGTGAGTGTATCCATATCTGTTATAATAGTTCTGCCGGGGTTTCCAGGTATGTGGATTATGGGCAGCAGGTAGAAGATCCCAACTACTGGGATGTCAGGTATTAGTTGCTTCAATTGTGGTTGCAGGTGCTTAGGGAATGACTTGATGAGATTCATGAGTTGCTTTGTATATTCCTGGGTTGGATCATGAGTGAGTTTCTTGTAGTAGGTGTTGTCTGTGAGTTGTCTGTTGCCTTCATCTATGTATTTATTTGTGTTCATAAGCACCACTGCACCGCCTTTATCTGCTGGTGATGTGATTGTTTCGCAGTTCCTTGATTGTACAACCTATCCCACATGGAGAGGTCTGCATTGTTTTTTTCTGCTGTGCTGATGCTAGTGAGGAAACTCGCAATCTGAAGCTCTGTGTGTAGCCGTCAAGTTTGACGTTGCGTCCTGTTGGTGGTGTGAAATAGGTGTTCTTCTTGTTGTTGTGCTCCATCATTATAGGGGTACGCTCTTTTTTTGTGAAAATATTCTTTCAGTCGTAGACTCCTGAAGAATTCTTCTAGGTCTGAGTATAATTGGATTTGGTCCAGTTTGGTTGTGGGGCAGAATGTTAGTCCCTTGGAGAGAACAGAGATGTCAGATTTTGAGAGTTTATAATCAAACAGGTTTATAACTCCATGGCAGGCTGTGTGCTCTTCTGGGTTGAGAGTGTGTATCTGTCTTGAAACGTCAGTTGGGGTTTCTAGTTCTAAGTAGTTGTCCTGCTTTTTGTTGGTTTGAAATCCCTTAAGTTGTGTCCATGGTCTGCAGTCATACTGAGAGAGGAGTTGTAGTTTCTTCTGTTTCTTCCTAATTAAGTTCCACTGTAGTCTCTTGTGCAGAGTTTGCATATGTTTATCCAGTTTATTGGTTTTTGCACTGCTTTGCAATTGCAGGGTTTGGAGTATTGTGCATTTTTGCCATTCTAATTTCTGTCGTTTTCCATATAGTTGATGGATCAGTTTGTTTCTCAGTTTCTCACTGGTCCGTTTGCCGAGTTCTTCAGCGTAATGTGAATTGTGTGTTGTTGCAAGTGGGTTTTTGATCGTCAGCACATTTGGTATCCAGTTCCTTCTCTTGCTTTCTGATAGGAAGTAGATGTCACTGTTAAGTTGTGATTTCTTTGTAATCAGTTTGGTCAGTGTCTTTTTCATGCGGCTATGTGCGATATCTTCCATAATGAATAAAACGGAAATAGCCGTGTTAGTCCAGTTGCGATAGTGCAGAATAAATTAGTTCTTCAGTATTATTGGCTGTGGTAAGTAGAACTGTATTTATTTACTTTATTTATGCTGACTAATATTGTGTTTAATAATGGGCAAATAATCTATTATCCATATCTGGATAATAGTTATTTTACCAATTACTGTACTGTATGTATTTGGTGGGGGGGAGTATTGATTTAAATGTTTATTTTTATTTATTTATCAAATGTTTTACCAGGAAGTAATACATTGAAAGTTACTTCTAGTTTTCAAGTATGTCCTGGGCAGAGTTAAGACAAATAATACATGGTTACAAATATAGTTACATAAATGAACATGTGTACATTATATACAAGACATTGCATGCACAGTTAAAGAAAATATATATTATAGGCGTATGTAACAGTTAAAGACCAGATTAAAATGTGAGACAGCCTTAGTTTTGAAAGAACTAAGGGCCTCATGCAGTAAGCCCCGATAAGGCTTTTTCGGCATTATATAGCCGTTTTTTGCCCTCCTGATTCAGTAAGCCCCGATAAGTGGGAATTATCGGCAACTTTTCTTCCGAAAAAAAAAATTTCGCCACCCGGCTGCCGATAAGCCACTTATCGGGACTTTTTTTTCCCGCCTGAATTCAGTAAGCCCCGATCAGCTTTTTGGTGCTGATCGGCAGGCCAGATTGGAGATTTTATGGCCAATCCAGCCCGCCAACTAAAGTTGGCAACTTGCTGAAGGAGAAGCATCGGCAAGGGCGACACTTAGGAAAAATCAGCCCTTTTTCCTGCCTGTGATTGATGCCGGGGGTCTCCGGAGCTGATACCCGCACCGGAGCCCCCCGGCATGCATCCGAGGCAGGAAAAAGGCATTTAAAAGCCACTTCATTACATTAGCGGCTAACCGCTAAGGCAATGAAGGGGTTAACCCACCGTGCCAGCGTTATTGTGGGTAGCGGGGATGGGTGAGGGGGGTATTTGGCCCTGGGTGTGAGTTTAGGACTTGCGGGGGGGATGCGGGGGCACTTAACCCCTTCACGACCGTCGCGGTTAATACCGCTACGGTCCTGAAGGGGTTAAGGCCTCCCGCTACCCACCCGCAAGCCCTAAACAACCACCGTTGGGGCTAATGCCCCCTTCACACACCCCCACTACCCACAATAATAAAAAAAAAAACACCTCAGCCCCACAATAACGAATTAAATAAATAATTAAATAATTATATATATATATATATATATATATATATATATATATATATATATATATATATATA
Source organism: Ascaphus truei (assembly GCF_040206685.1). NCBI lineage: Eukaryota > Metazoa > Chordata > Amphibia > Anura > Ascaphidae > Ascaphus > Ascaphus truei. The sequence goes on along the minus strand of NC_134483.1, from coordinate 136,485,473 downwards.
TATATATATATATATACCCAACAACACCTATACCCCCCTAACATACAGTATAGTAATGGGCAGAATGACTATTATCCACAAATGGATAATAGTGCAGTTGTCCATTTACAATACATACACAACAATAAAGACTTTAAATACATATAGCACTCACCCATGTCCCACTGCCACGATGAAGGCCATCCTCATCTTCATCCTGCCCATGCCCCATCCGCTTCTGCAAAACAAACACAAGAATTACAACATCCAAATTAATGTCCCCTAACCCCTTAATCACCATAGCGGTTATTAACCGCTACAGTTATTAAGGGGTTAAGCCACCATCACCCACATACCCTCCCCCACAAAGCCCCCCAACCACCCTCACCCAATACCCACAGGGGAGTCCTACCAAATACCCTTGGGCCTAATACCCCCTCCCCCAGCACATACAGTACAATAATGTGCCAAATAACTATTATCCACATAGGGATAATACATTATTTGGCCATTATTAAACACATTCAATAACGTTAAAATGTAAAGAAAATTGTACTAACCTCATCAATAAGAAGTCTCCGTCGCCAGCATCATCCTTGGGGTCCGTTGCCAACATTAGAAATAGCCACAACATTTGAATATCATTAACATAACACTGAACCCCTTAATCACCTTATCGGGTACTAACCTGAAAGGTAATTAAGGGGTGAAGCCATCCTGCAATGCCTACAACAGTTATGCATAACATCCTCAGTGAAATTAAAACCAATTGCCTAACCAAATTCCATTTAATCATTCAATCTGTAGGCTCACATGCCTCATAAAACATTGCATTTACAGTGTATACATGTAGCATAACATGTAAACTGCATGTACACGCTGCAAATCAATGTTAACAATACAATAATGCCACTCAAATCGCCATACATCACAAGAAGTATATTATTTAATACAATAAACTCACCATCAATGAATTACCACACATCAATTACATCCCTAAACAATTAAAATACCATCCATACCAATTACACAATGAACTAAAGCTATCCTAACAGAGAACAACTTCAAAACATAGTCAAAAGTACACCAACAATTACAATATAATAAAGCAAGGCTTTCCATATCCTACTGTACGGCCTGGAAGCCCAAAACTTACATCTGTCTAAAAATAAAATACATTTAGCACACATCAATGCATAGCCACAATGATTAACAATACAGAATTAGAAGCTTTAACAACACTATCATTTCTTACCCTGTATATATATCTGTACACATACATACAGACATACATACAGTGGGAAGAAATGATATGCATTGTAAAAAATGAAAACATGCAAAAGCAACACAAAAAACAGTTACATTAAGTACATTTCTTTATTTAACTTACCATTACTTGCCCCCACCGACTCCCGTTGATCAGCTTACTCACGAACCAATCCACGACACCATCCACGACACCATCCAGGAACAAATCCACGACACCATCCAGGAACAAATCCACGACACCATCCAGGAACCAATCCAAGAACAAGTGCAGGAACCAATCCAGGAAGCAAGCCACGAAGAAATCTAAGAAACAATCCACGACACGATCCAGGAACAGGAACAGGAACCCATAAAAGAAAAAAACATAACAAATTAAACATTAAAATAATAAAACATGACAATCAAGGGTTGTACTAGTTTTATTCTTAGTGAATCTGTATTACAATACCTTGTTCCGGGGTCTTCTTGACGTCCGGTGCCACGCCCTGGTCTTCAATCTGCCTTCAAAATGAGACGACATAGGCTTTTAAAGGCCTATGACGTCACATTTGTCGTCATATGGTTCCCACGGCCCTGATTGGGCCGTGAAAACCATGTGTTTTGGCCGATGTAAAAAAATTGATGACGTCACTTAAAGGCAATGCCAGCACAGCCAATCAGAATGGCTTTGCTGCTATTGCCTTTAAGAAAACGTCATGAAATGACACATGGCCGGACTCACATGGTAAGCCAGCCAATCAGAGAGTGGGAACTCCATCCCTACTCTGATTGGTTCAAGTACCATGTGAGTCCGGCCATGTGTCATTTCATGACGTTTTCTTAAAGGCAATAGCAGCAAAGCCATTCTGATTGGCTGTGCTGGCATTGCCTTTAAGTGACGTCATCAATTTTTTTACATCGGCCAAAACACATGGTTTTCACGGCCCAATCAGGGCCGTGGGAACCATATGACGACAAATGTGACGTCATAGGCCTTTAAAAGCCTATGTCGTCTCATTTTGAAGGCAGATGCCGAGGAGGACGGACCTCCTCCTGAAGATTGAAGACCAGGGCGTGGCACCGGACGTCAAGAAGACCCCGGAACAAGGTATTGTAATACAGATTCACTAAGAATAAAACTAGTACAACCCTTGATTGTCATGTTTTATTATTTTAATGTTTAATTTGTTATGTTTTTTTCTTTTATGGGTTCCTGTTCCTGGATCGTGTCGTGGATTGTTTCTTGGATTTCTTCGTGGCTTGCTTCCTGGATTGGTTCCTGCACTTTTTCTTGGATTGGTTCCTGGTTTGGTTCGTGGATTTGTTCCTGGATGGTGTCGTGGATGGTGTCGTGGATTGGTTCGTGAGTAAGCTGATCAACGGGAGTCGGTGGGGGCAAGTAATGGTAAGTTAAATAAAGAAATGTACTTAATGTAACTGTTTTTTGTGTTGCTTTTGCATGTTTTCATTTTTTACAATGCATATCATTTCTTCCCACTGTATGTATGTCTGTATGTATGTGTACAGATATATATACAGGGTAAGAAATGATAGTGTTGTTAAAGCTTCTAATTCTGTATTGTTAATCATTGTGGCTATGCATTGATGTGTGCTAAATGTATTTTATTTTTAGACAGATGTAAGTTTTGGGCTTCCAGGCCGTACAGTAGGATATGGAAAGCCTTGCTTTATTATATTGTAATTGTTGGTGTACTTTTGACTATGTTTTGAAGTTGTTCTCTGTTAGGATAGCTTTAGTTCATTGTGTAATTGGTATGGATGGTATTTTAATTGTTTAGGGATGTAATTGATGTGTGGTAATTCATTGATGGTGAGTTTATTGTATTAAATAATATACTTCTTGTGATGTATGGCGATTTGAGTGGCATTATTGTATTGTTAACATTGATTTGCAGCGTGTACATGCAGTTTACATGTTATGCTACATGTATACACTGTAAATGCAATGTTTTATGAGGCATGTGAGCCTACAGATTGAATGATTAAATGGAATTTGGTTAGGCAATTGGTTTTAATTTCACTGAGGATGTTATGCATAACTGTTGTAGGCATTGCAGGATGGCTTCACCCCTTAATTACCTTTCAGGTTAGTACCCGATAAGGTGATTAAGGGGTTCAGTGTTATGTTAATGATATTCAAATGTTGTGGCTATTTCTAATGTTGGCAACGGACCCCAAGGATGATGCTGGCGACGGAGACATCTTATTGATGAGGTTAGTACAATTTTCTTTACATTTTAACGTTATTGAATGTGTTTAATAATGGCCAAATAATGTATTATCCCTATGTGGATAATAGTTATTTGGCACATTATTGTACTGTATGTGCTGGGGGAGGGGGTATTAGGCCCAAGGGTATTTGGTAGGACTCCCCTGTGGGTATTGGGTGAGGGTGGTTGGGGGGTTTTGTGGGGGAGGGTATGTGGGTGATGGTGGCTTAACCCCTTAATAACTGTAGCGGTTAATAACCGCTATGGTGATTAAGGGGTTAGGGGACATTAATTTGGATGTTGTAATTCTTGTGTTTGTTTTGCAGAAGCGGATGGGGCATGGGCAGGATGAAGATGAGGATGGCCTTCATCGTGGCAGTGGGACATGGGTGAGTGCTATATGTATTTAAAGTCTTTATTGTTGTGTATGTATTGTAAATGGACAACTGCACTATTATCCATTTGTGGATAATAGTCATTCTGCCCATTACTATACTGTATGTTGTGTATTGATGCTATGTTTATTGGGGGCATTTGTCCCCAATAAACATGCTACCATGCGTTAACCCCTTCATTGCCTTAGCGGCTATCCGCTATGGTAATGAAGCAGCATTAATGTATTTTAATAATATTGAGCGGAAGCAGGAGGCCCCCTGAGCTGAAGCGCATTTATTTGTGGCTCAGAGACCCCCTGCCTCCCAAGTTACAGGCCCCGGTTTGGGCCATCGGTTACAGTGTGGACGCCATGTTTATTGCGGGGACGCTATAAACATGGCGGCGACACTGCCACCCGATGACACATACCGGGGCCTGTAACTCGGGAAGCAGGGGGTCCTTGCTCCACAAAGCAATGCGGTTCAGCTCAGGGGAACCCCTGCTCACTGTACAGTATAATTAAAAAGACATTCATGCTGCTTCATTACCGTTGCACATAGCCGCCAAGGTAAGGAACGAGTCTTTATTGATGTGTGTGTGTTTTATTTATACTGTACATGTGCAGAGGGTCTTCGGAGCAGAACAGCGTTGGTTTGAGGTCCGGGGACCCCCTGCCCCCCGAGATACAGGCTCCTTTATGGGGTGCCGGTATCCCTCTGGTTTGTTTACAGGTCGCGGTCACGTGATCGGGACCTTTAAACGCCGAGGGATACCGGCACCTCATAAAGGGGACTGTATCTCGGGGGGCAGGGGGTCCCCGGACCTCAAACCAATGCGGTTCAGCTCCGAAGACCCCCTGCACATGTACACTATGAATAAAAGTTGTTTTTAAATACTTTTTTTGGTGCCGAAGTTTGCGCTGAGAGAGCGGCTTGTCTCTCTCAGCTGCAAACATCTATCGGCACCAAAGGCTTATCGGGAGCCTTATCGGGAGCCAGGCTGTATCGCCACAGCTCATCGGCAGCTTTGCTTTCGCAGTGCTTCAGCAGGGATCGGAAGGATTCGGCCCTTACTGAATACTGCGAGGGCAAATCGCCCAAAAAAAACATTTTCGCAATTCGTGCCGAAAATTTTGTATCGGGGCTTACTGCATTAGGCCCTTAAACTGGTGGGGGTTTGTGAGAGTTTCCGGTAGGTTGTTCCAGTTTTGGGGTGCACGGTAAGAGAAGGAGGAACGGACGGATACTTTGTTGAGCCTTGGGACAATGAACAGTCTTTTGGAGTCTGATCTCAGATGATAAGTGCTGCATGTGGTAGGGGTGAAAAGCTTGTTCAGATAGATGGGCAGATTGCCCAGAATATATTTGAAGGCAAGACAGGAAACGTGAACTTTGCGCCTAGACTCGAGTGAAATGTAGGCCATGTTTTATTTTTTTACATACAGGACTGGTACCGCAGGGGAGCGGGGACCCAAGGAGACCACCTGAGGACCCCCGGACGCCCACAGGTATCACCCGAGGACCCCCGGACACCCATGGGGACCACCTGAGGACCCGCGGGGAACACCTGCGGGGAAGAACGGGGGCCCCACAGCTGTGGGGACCCCTGGGACCTGCAGGGTCCACCTGAGGGCCCCCAGAACCCTTTGGGAACCACCCGAGGGCCCCCAGACACCCAAGGGGACAACCCATGGACCCAATTGGGGCCTGCGGGGACCTACTGGAGGCCACGGTGTCTAGCAGGGACAACCTAGAGGCCCCCAGACATCTGTGGGTACACTGTGGGGCCTGCGGACACCCGTTGGGACCATCTTGGACCCCCGCTGGCCTGGGGTATTAATCCTGTGTGTAAAATAATAAATCATGGTTTTATGGGGGGCACGGGGGTGGGTTGGGTATTGGTGCTTACTAAATAGTTTTACATTTAAATTGTATTCCTTGTGTAGATAAGCACGGGGTCCCCGGAGCCGAACCACATTGGGTCCATGTCTGAGGAACCCCTACTTCCCGAGATACAAGCCCCAGTACGGGGTGCCTATATCCCTCTGCTTTTTTACATTCCATGTGGATTTTAACATGGCGGGGATATTGGCACCCGATACCGGGCCTGTAACTCGGGAAGTAGGGGGTCTCCGAGGCTTAAATCAACTTTGTTCAGCACACTATGAATAAAAATAAAGCCGGTAATACCTAATATGAAAATAGATAATATACAGAAAATGGAAATTATTTGCATTCATGGTGATAAAAGGGAAAACCCCAGAGCTGAGGTAAATATTGGAACCCAGTGTGGTATCCTAAATTACCAGGTGGGAGTAGTACCCAGATTAGTCCATGATGTGGTGCTCGGTAGAGATTTCCCCAACTTTCTTGAGTTAACAGAGAAGGCAGCCCAAGGCTCATCAGAAAAGGGTCAAACTAGTGAGGAACATGTATTTCTATTTTCTGAGGTTGATTTGGAGAGTGACCAGGGTTGTAATGGGGAAGAAAACAAAAAAGGCAGCGCTAATAAATAACTACTAGAAAATGGCCAGCAGCCTGGGATATAACTCTGACACCCTAGGTCAGATACAGAGAGAAGAAAAAATGTTATATCTATGGCGCTTGGCCCACAAATGAATATAATGTAAAAAGAAATGTTATACAACTAGATGGAAGGTGGTATCCACTTGGACTATCCTCATGAAGACGATAAATCATGTAAAAGATATAAAAACAGACATAGTGTAATACAATAACTAACAAACATGCAACACTACTCACAAATAATAGACAAACGATTGCTGAGACAAAACAAATGACTGATGTAAATAAAAAGCATTTAATACAATAACTAAGTGAACAAAATAAATTATATCACTAAAAACAAAGGGTCACATGTGCACTCCAACAATAGTTGGACTGGCCGCTTACCAGACACTAGAGAGTAGAAGGCAGTGGATAAATCTGAGAGTATCCCCTCTCGTGATGGTGAAAGTCAGCTCCCAAGCGTCTCATATGATCAACGGGAGCTTCGGAGGGGGACCCTCCCTGCCTTCCACACCACAGACCTCCGCAGGGCAGACGTGCAGGGCAGCGTGTCGCAGGAGACGGCATCGTCACGTGCGCTGCAGCAGTGCAGGATTCAAGCCGACAGCAACAGGCCAGCGGTGTCATAAATGCCCTGTTCGGCGCAGCAGCAGCCGTAGACAGGAACAATGGCCGGGATATGTCCGTGGAGATGGTGTAGAAAGTGTGGTGGATGCTGTAATGACAGCTGTGCACGCATAGACCACTCTACGCGTTTCGGAAGACTGCGCTTCCTTCCTCAGGGGTAAAAAAGAAGTGCCTCAGTCATAGAATGTCCACATATAAGTAGTCCCGATTTAAAGGTACAGTACCTCAATGTGAGAATGGGCATGCGCAATAGCTGCAAAGTAACTGAAATCTCAGCAAACAACACTTAAGGACATACAACATTACAAAATCACATACATACTACAAATAAAACATTATTAATATTATTAAAGAAGGCTGATAGTAACCACCTGTTATTATAAGTGATTAAGCCCAAGAAGAAATAAAAATAAAAATAAATGAATGCATAATATGCAAATACATGTATGAGCAAGGAATATTTAACATTTACCAATGCATACCATAGACTTATAAATAGTATTCCACAGTAGAATATATTAGGTATATGATGATATTTAGCTCCAAAACAATCTATGGAAGAACATAGAAATGGACCACAGATATTGAACAGATACAAGACAGGCAGTATGCAAAAGGAATAAAATAAAGCCTAGGGCCCCACAGAAATGGACCACAAACCATTCCAACAAATACGTCGAACACAACGTAATGTATGACCAAATGTGCAGTGTCCAGTACAAAGACAACCCATTCAAGATGAGTAAGAAATTATATAATAAATAAACTATATTTATTAACTACAAAATGTGAAATTCCTCATATAATAAAAGGCTAAAATGAAGCTATGTGTAACATTTAAACCAAATCCAAAAAAATCACTTTCCAGTGACTTATGTGTAATATGAACATCTTATTAATCAATTAAATTAGTCTACATACATACATCATCATACAGTATTACATATTACACATAAGTCACTGGAAAGTGATTTTTTTGGATTTGGTTTAAATGTTACACATAGCTTCATTTTAGCCTTTTATTATATGAGGAATTTCACATTTTGTTGTTAATAAATATAGTTTATTTATTATATCATTTCTTACTCATCTTGAATGGGTTGTCTTTGTACTGGACACTGCACATTTGGTCATACATTACGTTGTGTTCGACGTATTTGTTGGAATGGTTTGTGGTCCATTTCTGTGGGGACCTAGGCTTTATTTTATTCCTTTTGCATACTGCCTGTCTTGTATCTGTTCAATATCTGTGGTCCATTTCTATGTTCTTCCATAGATTGTTTTGGAGCTAAATATCATCATATACCTAATATATTCTACGGTGGAATACTATTTATAAGTCTATGGTATGCATTGGTAAATGTTAAATATTCCTTGCTCATACATGTATTTGCATATTATGCATTCATTTATTTTTATTTTTATTTCTTCTTGGGCTTAATCACTTATAATAACAGGTGGTTACTATCAGCCTTCTTTAATAATATTAATAATGTTTTATTTGTAGTATGTATGTGATTTTGTAATGTTGTATGTCCTTAAGTGTTGTTTGCTGAGCCTTTCAGTTACTTTGCAGCTATTGCGCATGTCCATTCTCACATTGAGGTACTGTACCTTTAAATCAGTACAGTACTTATATGTGGACATTCTATGACTGAGGAACTACTTTTTTACCCCTGAGGAAGGAAGCGCAGTCTTCCGAAACGCGTAGGGTGGTCTATGCGTGCACAGCTGTCATTACAGCATCCACCACACTTTCTACACCATCTCCACGGACATATCCCGGCCATTGTTCCTGTCTACGGCTGCTGCTGCGCCGAACAGGGCATTGATGACACCGCTGGCCTGTTGCTGTCGGCTTGAATCCAGCACTGCTGCTGCGCACGTGACGACGCCGTGTCCTGCGACACGCTGCCCTGCACATATGCCCTGCGGAGGTCTGTGGTGTGGAAGGCAGGTTGGGTCCCCCTCCGAAGCTCCCGTTGATCATATGAGACGCTTGGGAGCTGACTTTCACCATCAAGAGGGGATACTCTCAGATTTATCCACTGCCTTCTACTCTCTAGTGTCTGGAAGCGGCTAGTCCAACTATTGTTGGAGTGCACGTGTGACCCTTTGTTTTTAGTGATATAATTTATTTTGTTCACTTAGTTATTGTATTAAATGCTTTTTATTTACATCAGTCATTTGTTTTGTCTCAGCAATCGTTTGTCTATTATTTGTGAGTAGTATTGCATGTTTGTTAGTTATTGTATTACACTACAGTATGTCTGTTTTTATATCTTTTACATGATTTATCGTCTTCATGAGGAGAGTCCAAGTGGATACCACCTTCCATCTGGTTGTATAACATTTCTTTTTACATTATATTCATTTGTGGACCAAGCGCCATAGATATAACTTTTTTTCTTCTGTAATGGGGAAGAGAAACATCAAAATGACTGCCCTTTGCCGGTGTTAATAGGGGACCCCCCCGTTGACAGCAGTGAAGAGCCTAGTACTAGCAGAGAAGGAGGATGATTTGCTGGACTTGGGAGTCAGTTCTATTAATTTTAAGAGTGCCCAATTGGAAGATACTACTCTTGTCGCTGCCAGACATAATGTCCAGGTTGTGAATGAGGTTGCTACGCAGCCAGAAAATGTGTTACCTAATCCCTACTTTGAAGTGATAAATGACCTAATTTATAGAGTAGGGAAAAAGGACTTAGCCATCACTAAACAGTTACTGGTTCCCCAGGCTTTCCGTAGCACTGTACTAAACCTTGCACATAGCCACATACTGGGAGGACACATGGGAGTTGAGAAAACGAGAGGTAGAATCCTTAGGGTTTTTACTGGTCTGGGGTGCTTGCTGCAATAACAAACTATTGCTCCTCATGTCCCGACTGCGAGCACGCAGCCCCTTTTAAGGTTTCCTTGGCCCTTTGTGCCCCTACCTATAATTGAAGTATCATTTGAAAGGATAGCTATGGACTTGGTGGGCCTTCTGGTAAAATCTGCAAGAGGGCATCAATATATACTGGTAGTTCTGGACTATGCAACCCTCTATCCAGAGGCAATACCCCTACGTAATACCTCTACAAAGACCATAGCAAATTAGCTAATGTTAATGTTTAGCAGGGTGGGTATTCCCAAGGAAATCCTGTCAGACCAAGGAACCCCTTTTATGTCTAGGGTCACAAAAGAATTGTGCAAGTGTCTTCAAGTGAAACAAATTAGGACCTCTGTATATCATCCCCAGACTGATGGCTTAGTGGAAAGATTTAATAAAACCCGTAAAGTTATACTACGGGAGGCAAATGACACAGATGGGAAAAAATAGGAATTTTTGCTACCCTACCTAAGGTTCTCCATTAGAGAAGTACCCCAAGCCTCTACAGGCTTTTCCCCTTTTGAACTAGTGTATGGGCGACATCCTCGAGGATGACTAGATACAGTATAGCTAAAGAGACCTAGGAGCAACAGACGACACCCCATCGTAGTGTGATTGAACATATATCTCAGATGCAGGATCGAATGGCAGCTATCATGCCGATAGTCAGGGAACATATGCAAAAAGCCCAGGAAGCGCAGAAAAACAACTATAACCGTAATGCTAGGATCAGAGTGTTTCAACTTGGTGATAGGGTATTAGTGTTGGTCCCTACAGTGGAGAACACGTTTCTTGCAAAGTGGCATGGCCCATATGAAATCATTGAGAAAGTGGGTGTTAATTTAATTTCATGTTAATTACAAAGTAAGTCAGCCAGGAAGAAGAAACCCTGAGCAATAGTATCATATAAACTTGATAAAGCCTTGGAAGGATTGGGAAGTCCTGGTTGCTTTAAAGCCCTTAGAACTTCCCACCACTGATCCTGAGGTAAACATACCAGACACTCTGCCTGTACATCAGAAACAAGAATTCAGGGATTTTGTCAGGAGAAATAGGGATGTTTACTCTGTTACCCAGGGAAAACTAATGTCATTAAACATGACATAATAACAGAACCAGGGAAAAAGGTTAATCTAAAACCTTATATGATTCCTGAAGCCCGAAGGGAGGCTATAAACTTGGAGGTGGAAAAGATGTTAAAACTTGGGAGAGTCACATAGTGGGTGGAACAGTCCTATTGTGCTGGTTCCAAAACCTGATGGCACTTTCAATATTTGTAATGACTATCGCAAGTTAAATTGTGTTTCTAAATTTGACTCATACCCAATGCATAGGGTTGATGAGTTAATAGAGAGACTGGGCAAAGCACGTTACTTGACAACTCTAGATCTAACAAAAGGTTATTGGCAGGTCCCTCTCACTGAACAGGCAAAAGAGAAAACTGCTTTCTCAACACCAAAAGGCCTGTTCCAGTATACAGAACTACCATTCAGGCTACATGGTGCCTCTGCCACATTCCAAAGAATGATGGACAGGGTTCTAAAACCCCATACTAGATATGTGGTGGCATACCTGGATGATGTTGTTATCCACAGTGAAGACTGGGAGTCCCATCTCCCAAATGTTCAAGCAGTACTTAATTCCATTCATGCCATTGGTTTAACTGCTAATCCTCCCAAGTGTACCATTGGTCTGGAGTAGGCAAAGTATTTAGGATATTCAATTGTGAGAGGATTGGTTAAACCACAGATAGCAAAGGTGGAAGCTATAAAAAAAAAAAACAGGCCCCAGCCACTTACCAAGTGTAACGGTGTTTGCCCGGGCCAATCTCATATTGCCCCCCTTATGTGGACACTGACCCCTGTTACATGATGTGTAGTGTGGTGCACCTGCTGGCTTACAGAATCCCTGAGTTTCCTGCGGTGGTATGGGGATGGCATCAGGACTGGCTTATTAGGTATTGCTGAGTTATACTCACTCATGGTTCAGCGCCTCCATCTCTTCCAGACCCCCAGCGTAGTAGGGAGGAGTCTCTGAAAGAGAACCTCTATGTGCACCTTCTTCCCAAGTGACTCCGCAATCAGGACAGAAGCGATCTCTTTCTTTGGCATCCTTTATTGTCACCATACATGGACAGCCGACCATCATAGCGGCCGTCTTCTAGCCGCTCATCTCAGGTTTACAAAAGGGAAGAATGGGGGAGCACAGGTTGAGGGGTAAATAGAATAAATAGGGTTGTTCAGGTGTGTTGATCCCTGAAACAATTCACATGGGGAAATTAAAAGTGTATAGTACTCAAAAACACTTACACGGCCTTGTGCAAATGCTGTCGCATCAAGGTTTCTTTCAGTCCTCTCTTTCTTTCTTTCAACATAGACGTTACCTATAAATTCACTTTATCACTGTCATGTCGATTTAGACCTTTATCACCATTGTTATTTCATGTTAATCATATTGTATTTTCTACTAATTATATAATGTTCACTATTTAACATAATCACTTTAGACTTTGGGGCTTATGCAGAGAGGAACATAAAGTTAAATTTCGCCAGGTTAGAGGCAAACATTTCCTCATGTAGGCAGTTACTGGTGAGAACTTGGCGGGCCAAATCAAATTCGCCAGACGTGTGGCGAAAAGCGTGATTTCGCCAATGCGGAAACACGCACGATTCCAGTAGCTCCGATGCGCATGAACGCACCAATCAGAGCTACTAAATGGCGCGTTCAGGGGAAATTTTGCCCGCCAACTAAAGTTGGCAGTATTGTGGCCAGATACTGCGCGCCTCAGAATGGCGAATTTCACGCCAAGTGAAACTCGCCTAATTAGTAATTTCCTGCACACCGCGCTACCGGAGTACCCTGCATAGGACACAATTAAATGCCAAACCTGCGGCGAATTTAAGCCTTTCTGCTCCGTACCTCTCTGCATAAGTCCCTTTGTATATTCATATATGAAGTGTTAGGCATTATCACATGTTTAAATTGGTACCGAATGGTACATTATTAATACTGTCATTCACTTTAGATTCACATACACACAGCCATGATTAAATCACACTTCATGTGATTTGTCTCCTTATCACTTTAAGTAATGTTCAATATTAAGTTAGGATTACACAGGATTTTATTTATTTATTTATGCAGTAACTGGTATGAACGTCCACAAGTTTGGAATGTTGCGATTTAAGTTTTATTTGCTTAACTCTTAAGCCAATAATGCACCAATATCAGACCCTTTTTAAAGTATTTTTATTATTCAAGGAGTTCTTATCATTGTCAGAACACGCAAATAACCAGGAGGCACATCTCTTTAAGGGGAGGTCTACCTTATGTTTTATTTGCACAAATCATGTACCAGATGGCAGATAATTGGTGTTGTAGGAGATTGGGTAGCCGGAGTGTGTATAAGTACCGTCACGAGCCATATCCTTCCTATCAACGAGCCTGAGAAAGCCCAAGAAGGGCGAAACGCGTAGCTCGAAACCCTTTAGTTTTTTTAACTTTCACAGCCACCGTCCGGAGTGGGACAACAGAGGCACAGCACTGCATCCGGACATGGTTACAGTTAGCTGTGCACCACGCGCCCTGCACTATCTTCCCTAAGGACTGGCTGTTTAATCGTCTTAGTGCTTCTAACTCTCTTAGTTTTGGCACTTTTTTGTTTTATTGCTTTGTTGTTTTAATTTTTTAAATAAAGACTGTGGTTTTCCAATGTGAGAGACTTATCTTTGTCCTCATTATCCCGGGACAGGAACCCTTTATCTTTATACCTCTGGATCACTGTTTGGAGTTTGCAGAAGAAGTGTAAAGATACCTTTCCAAGTGTGTGCTCACACTTGGCCGTGTGAGTATAGTATTCTTATATTCTTATATTCTTATATTTATTTATTCATTTTTCCACTCCCCATTCCCACCATTGATTTCAATCCAATAGAGAGATTACTCTTGAGTGACTTCCGTGCTCGCAGAAGAATAAGATACCTCCCCTAAGATTGCATTCACACGTGCCAGTGTGAGTTTTTGCAGTCTATTCTGCGTTTCTATATAAATATCTGGAGTTTTGATACCATTTATCACCCTCTATAACTTTTTTATTCATTCATTTATCCCGAGGGTCACACCGCATCAAAGAATAAGGAGGAGAAGAACACAGACGGAAAAAGAAGAAAAGAAAAACAACACAAGAAAGAAAGAGAGGCCTGAAAGAAACCTTGATGCGACAGCATTTGCACAAGGCCGTAAAAGTGTTTTTGAGTACTATACACTTTTAATTTCCCCACGTGAATTGTTTCAGGGATCAACACACCTGAACCAGCCCTATTTATTCTATTTACCCCTCAACCTGTGCTCCCCCATTCTTCCCTTTTATATCCCTGCACCACCAAGGATCCTGGATAGATCCTTTTGGGTTTTTTGAGTCACCGAGAAGTGAAAGGGAACCTTAAGTACTCTTAAGGTTGTATTCTCACATTTCTATTTCCCCATCTATATTCAGAGGTAGCGCCCGGGTTTCTCCCTTTACCACTCATCTCAGGTTGCCAACCCAAAGGAAGTCCTTGACCGTACACTCCCAGGCAAGGGCACTGAAAGCAGGTCTAGCTCTTCCCTTATTCCCTGATGGAGTAAGAGGAATAGTCTTCCACACCACCTTCCACACCACTCCCTTGAGGGAGGTCCACAAACACTGCCAGAGCCCTGACAGGCTGCTGGACAGACTCACCTCACTCAGGTGGTGAGGCACACTGACTAAATTGAGGAAGTGCTACATATTATATAGATTCAGTAGGCACCACCCCTGTGTCACTGTAATTGGACACAGAGCCTGATGTCACTTCCTTCACTGAATAAAACACAACACAAGAGGTGAGGGCAAACCCCATGACTACTCCTGGCAAACCTGCCGTTAACAGGGATTATTGCACAGAAGGAGAAAGACATGTAACCCTAAAACTACACAGGGCTACACAAGAAACAGGTAAGGGCATTTTTAGGTTTGACGGGGTACTACAGAAGGTTCATCCCAAATGTTTCCACAGTTGCTGCTCCTTTAACAGACCTCACAAAAGCAAGGTTCCCGGTTACAGTTAAGTGGTCTCCAGAAGCAGATCAGGTTTGTAAATCATTTAAAGAAGCTCTATGTGCCCAACCTGTCTTGATAACGCCAGACTTTTCTCGAGAGTTCATAGTACAGACAGATGCTTCTGATGTGGGCTTAGGGGCTGTCCTGTCCCAAGAATACCAGTGTGGGGAACACCTTGTTTACTTTTTGAGCAGAAAGCTAAAACCACAAGAAAAGAACTATTCAATAGTAGAAAAAGAATGTTTGGCAAAAAAAAGTGGGCTTTAGCGGCTCTTCGTTATTACCTGTTAGGAAGAAAAGGCAGGTTAATTACAGACCATGCTCCACTTACTTGGATGTCCCATAATAAAGAGAAAAACTCAAGGGTAACCAGGTGGTTCCTTAGTCTCCAGCCTTTTAATTTCACTGTGGAACACATGGCAGGTCTGAAACAGGGAAATGCTGATGGGCTTTCTAGGGTACACTCCTTGATGTCCATGGTCGCTCATCGCAGTAGGAATGAGCTGGGGGGGAAGGATATGTGAAAGGAAAGGTGGTGAAGTTGTGGATGGGAGATAAATAAGGTCTCCATTTGCAAATTATACCTATCCCAACTAAGGGTTAAAGGCTTAGGGAAGGTTTTGCAAATGAAGCCAGGTGCAGATCACCTGGCCTTAATTAACAGATTATAGGAAAGGGCAGGCTGGATCAGTTCTCCCCTCATTCCAGCTAAGAGAGCTGGATGCTACAGACAGGCACTGGCCTGCAACAGACCTGGTTTATGATGTGTTTTATTCTTTGGTAAGTGGGAAAGCCACCAAAAAGATAGCTAGATAATTGCTGTCTAGTTAATGCTCAGATGGAGCTAGGATGTATTTTGTGTATTTTGTCTGGAGTGACAAAGATAATAAAGCCTTTAAACCAGAGCTGGATGGACCTGTGACTTTGCTTTACCCTATATAACGTCCCAGCCCTGGTTATGTCGTTATCAGTGTGGTTTGTGTACTGTTAGTATAAGTTTGGGAATGACCATTGAATGCCTGGGCCAGTGAACATGGCTGTGCATCAGGCACACATTGAGCCTGGGCTACTCATTGTGTGGGCCAAGTGCTGTCTCCAGAGAGAATGGGTGACAAGGGAGGAACATGCCTGCCTGCTGGGAGAGTATACACTTCCTGTTCTCTCCCCAGAAGAACAGCAATTCAACCCTGCAGGGTGTCTGGGACTGATTTTGGGTCCGAGCAAGGCCTGCATGGTTTTTATTGGTCAGTTCTATTTTGCCACGCTTCCATGCCCTGCCCCTCAATCCATCCTTCGCACTCAGCCCCACCCCGCCCTTGGTGACTAGATAACATCCCATACCTGAACTTTACAGAACCTGGAGCGGTCACCCTTGTTACTGGGATGTGGCATTCAACAGACTTTGGTGGCAGCAGTCAGACTAAGCTTGCTTTGCCAGGACCCTGCACCTAGCGAGCTATGAGTCCCCCATAAGTCACTTGTTGTGACATTATTGTGTTTTTGTTACTTATTGTCTACTTTTAGCTTTGGATAAATAAACCCGGGGGTAATTAACCTCTGTGTTCTGTCTGATAATTGTGATCCCAAGGTAGTCTGGTCAACCCAAGCATGACAAGCACTATATATCAAATGGTTAAAATGTTTGAAACTTATGAAAAAGTGTGCAAGACTTAGTAAAAACGATTCAGATATCGTAACTAAAAAAAAAACGAATAATAGAAAAAAATGTGTGATGCTCTAAAGACAAAACTGTGGTATATGACAATTGTAGATATAAATGGAAAAAACAACCCTATAATGTTTAAATGTCCCAATGGATGTAGTCTGGTTGAAAATTATCCCACATTGCAAGGAGGAAAGGATAAATTAAAAACACCTGCCGGTGACCAGCAAATGAAACATCCTTTGACTTCTGGACAAAATAAATGAGGTAAAATTGGAATAGACTCACTTGGGATACTTAATCCACGATAAACAGCAGGTCCAATATATCCAGCACCCCTGGGTTGAATGTGCCTCCGTTTGTGAATGTCTTCAGAGGAAAAAAGGGAGAGAAAAATGAAGCACTATATCCAGTGCTGTTGAAACAGCTATGAAACCATCAGGTGTACGTTCCCATAAAATTAAGCTATTTATTGGATCAAGAATATATGGTACAAAACACACCAATGCGTTTCGGACTTAGACAGTCCTTTATCAAGGTGAATACACAAATTACAAAGGGAGTGCGATTTATACTTACCCCGAAACCGCATGGACCAGTTGCGGTGACTTCCGGGTACGTCACATGACGCGGGTGCGTGACCCATGACCTGTGATGCCATCCCGTCGGTGAACGCAGTCGTAATGCATAGCCAGTTCCGGCGCGCGACGTCACTGCGCAAAAGTGGACCAGAGGAGCAAGGCGTCTGTGCAAACCAGACCACAATAACTGCCAATGCTAACCCATCTAGGTCCTGGATCGTGAATAGAGCGTGACGTCATCACGTCGACTGGCATGTGACCAAACCGGCACAATGCATCACGCTGCTAGGCAACATGACTCCCTTCATCTTGGGGAAAAAAAGATAAATCAATACAAAAACAACTTTATTGAAACTTGACAAAAGCACTCCAATGAATGACTACATGGATAAAACGAAAAATAATAAATGAGTTAAAACCAAAATTAAAAACAATTATTTAACAATCAGTTGACAACCTTGGGAAATATAATATCCATAGACCTTTATTGTGTATTGTATAGTATTTGTAAGGGTATATATGGAACTTGATTCTGTATTAAGTAAATATATATTTTTAAAAGGAAAAACTATAAAATAATGTAAACAAGTTCCAAACCCATAGAAAATAGAGACTGAAATACAGTATTTTATAAACTTAAATCAAAAACATAATCAATTAATGAATACATTTGTCTATTTGTAAATGGAAACACTAAACATGTATATCTAAAGTTAGTTAATCCAATGTCAGATAAAACATTAATCAGTGAATAATTACCAAGTGATCAATGAATTATTGCAAAACAATCTGTGCAATTGTCATAAAGAAAAACCTGAATATATAATATTCAAATAGAGGTCAAACAGAGTTTAAGTATCAAATAGAAGAGATCCTATATCCCAGTCTGAATTTAGACCATCAGAGGAGGCAACAGATTAAGTATTTTAAATAGAAGAGAACAATATTGGATATTCACCCTACAAACTCGTATCCCCCATGGTCTAAATTCAGACTGGGATATAGGATCTCTTCTATTTGATACTTAATCTCTGTTTGAACTCTATTTGAATATTATATAATCAGGTTTTTCTTTATGACAATTGCACAGATTGTTTTGCAATAATTCATTGATCACATGGTAATTATTCATTGATTAATGTTTTATCTGACATTGGATTAACTAACTTTAGATATACATGTTTAGTGTTTCCATTTACAAATAGACAAATGTATGCATTAATTGATTATGTTTTTGATTTAAGTTTATAAAATACTGTATTTCAGTCTCTATTTTCTATGGGTTTGGAACTTGTTTACATTATGTTATAGTTTTTACTTTTAAAAATATATATTTACTTAATACAGAATCAAGTTCCATATATACCCTTACAAATACTATACAATTCACAATGAAGATCTATGGATATTATATTTCCCAAGGTTGTCATCTAATTGTTAAATAATTGTTTTTAATTTTGGTTTTAACTCATTTATTATTTTTCGTTTTATCCATGTAGTCATTCATTGGGAGTGCTTTTGTCAAGTTTCAATAAAGTTGTTTTTGTATTGATTTATCTTTTTTTCCCCAAGATGAAGGGAGTCATGTTGCCTAGCAGCGTGATGCATTGTGCCGGTTTGGTCACATGCCAGTCGACGTGATGACGTCACGCTCTATTCACGATCCAGGACCTAGATGGGTTAGCATTGGCAGTTATTGTGGTCTGGTTTGCACAGACGCCTTGCTCCTCTGGTCCACTTTTGCGCAGTGACGTCGCGCGCCGGAACTGGCTATGCATTACGACTGCGGTCACCGACGGGATGGCATCACAGGTCATGGGTCACGCACCCGCGTCATGTGACGTACCCGGAAGTCACCGCAACTGGTCCATGCGGTTTCGGGGTAAGTATAAATCGCACTCCCTTTGTAATTTGTGTATTCACCTTGATAAAGGACTGTCTAAGTCCGAAACGCATTGGTGTGTTTTGTACCATATATTCTTAATCCAATAAATAGCTTTATTTTATGGGAACGTACGCCTGGTGGTTTCATAGCTGTTTTAACAGCCCTGGATATAGTGCTTCGTTTTTCGCTCCCTTTTTTCCTCTAAAATAATATAAGAACTTACCAAGAAGAAACACAAAAGAACATGCTGACGTAAAACAAGCAATGACTTCTCAAAGTCCAATTTATTGATCTCTCCAGAAAGCAATTTTAATCCAAATCATCATTTAACCCAGAAGGTCACCATGTATTTAAACTAAAGATCCAAAAGGATTTTTCTCTTAAGAAGAAAGTGCCCCTGCCAATAATACCTTGACTTTCTAAAATACAAACAACACACATTATTTTCGATAAACCTTGTGCTGCATGGTTTTGCAGTTTTGAAGATAAAGTATGTCATTTTCTCAACTCATACTGTATTGGATAACACATTTGTGTTTTAGAGATACGTCTGATTGTTTTCCCTACACATACAGCAGTTCCACCAAAACTGTAAATATGTACACAATAGCCATTTCTACAATAGGTACATGATGCACAGCTAAATTAAAATCGTACTCCCTTTGTGCATATGATGGAAGAAGCTTTATTATATAAATGTCTGAAAATTTAGTGTACAGTAAGTAAGAATATTTCAGAAATGTTGTAAAATTTCATTCTATGTATAGCAGAGTTCCCCTCCTTACTTACGGTGAGGGGGAACTGCTGGGTTGCACGCCGGAGCTCATCATCATTTTAGTTTTGGCTCCACAAAGACTACAGCAGGACTAAGTGTCCCAGAATCCTTGGGGGGGAGAGAGATCAAGTGGGCAGTCCCAGCCAATGGGAGTCTGGCAGCAGGAGAAAGACAGGATTTCCTTTGAGACAAGGAGCGAGTGAGCTCAGTCAGATGGAGGGCTGCAAGACAGAAGGTAGTGCACAGGGAGCAGTGCTTCCTGGGCTTGGCCTAGACATTGCCCCTTAGGCCCAAGCTAGGCTCTGAGCCACCCCAGCGGAGTATTGCAGGGAAGGCCTCAGATAGGGACGCTTCCCCTTTAGCACCATAGTAGTACTGTTGCCACAGTGACCAGACACACATGCGGTGCCCTGCAGCCTGGGACCAGGTCACAGGAACCATAGACATTTTGTAAGACCCTCCGGATGGAGCTCACATGGCAAGGAGGATCCGGACCCCTTAGTAGAGGGGGGATTTGTGTTGGAGGCCCCGCTACATGTGACACGCTCCAACCCATCGCGACAAGCAGACCCTGGGTACTGGAGTAGACAGACAGGTACCAAATGTGCACCTACATACATAGGGGGTAGCGCTACCTTACACTTGGGTGGGAATTGCTGGGACAGGACACCAGGGGTTGGTGTCACGGCACCCTCAGTACTTTGGGGGAACTACTCTGTGTTGGGCACAGAGCACTATACTTTTGGTACCTATGTATTGTGAAATTTGTGTTTAGTATGGTGCACAGTAAAGATTAGTTATATACCTTTGTGTGGTGTATTGCTTGCTACTGAGTGATGGTTCCTGCGAGGAGTTATTCCGCAAATGCTGGGATCCCTCATAGGTGGAGGCACTGCACGTAAGGAGATAGAGCTCACCCAGGCTCCAACAGGAGCAGACAGTACAGCAGCATGCGTAGTTTCCCATGTAGTTCCCTTAGACATAGAGAATGGGGCTACATATGGATGGCAGGGAATAAGCAGCACATTGCAGACCCATACTTTGCTGACAGATCTACAGTAGGAGTAAGGAGTTGAATAATAATTAGAAATGCAAATATGCAGTCTGATATTTACAGTGTTCTTGTCAACCACTCTGACTAATAGGTTGGTTTAATTAAAGCCTCTTACTTTAACAATAGGATATTTTAATTTCAGACAGTTTTTTTGGATATGTAAAAAGCAATGATAAAATAAATTATCCCTAAACGTAATTTTTTTTCATGAGTTCACTTTGATATGAGTGACATCCTGCAAAATGCATGAACAAAATGAAAACCAACACATCGAGGGACAATAAATTTGTTTTTGTGTTATTTGTCCAAACATTATTACGGATATCATGCATGTCCATTAGTTGTCCCCTGCACAGCACCAAATATTAAACATGTTTTGCTTACTTCACAAATTATGTTGATGTGTTTAAAATCGAAAAAAAATGTTGCACCCATACACCATTTTGTATCATTATGATATGTGCATCTGCTACCTTCTGTTACCGCTCACTAATGTGAAGGTTTAGGAGGCTTCACTAGCACTAGCAAGTTTAATGGCCATGTTAGATGACCATTAGATTTGACTGATAGGGCTGTAGGTATATTTACAGAAGGAACATTTGGCTTCTTGTGGTGAGGATAATAGAGCCATGGGGGTAGGTGTCCTGGGCTGGGAGACTGAACCACCTTGTGGTAGAAGAAGTTATGGGGTGAGTCTCTTGTGTGCAGTAGGTGTTATTGAAGCATTCTCTAGCAATGTTTTTGTAGTCTCTTTGGTATGCAAGGGATGAGAAGTTAGCGTAATGTTAGCGTGTAATAAAACGCTCACTAGACCTCAAATTCCGGAAATTTGTAGTGTCTTTAAGATATTAATTAAGGGCCTGTATACAAGGTCATAAGTAGAAAAAACAATAAATTGAGATTGATACAGGGACCCTCTAGATCATATAATAGAATGTCCTGGGGGGGATATGTGGGCCTTGTATTTCTAACCCAGCATATAAAGGATAGATCATATGTACAATGATTGTCCAAGAAACCTATACATGGATTCATCATATCATCCATTCAACAGTCATACAGTATTTTCAAAATGCTACCAATGCATTTGTTAAGGTCAATCATGGGATCAAGAGATAGGATTTTGAGACTGTCACATCCTACAGTTGTCTCAGTGCCTCAAGTCTACAAACACAGTTATTGTGTATAATAATACCCCCCACCCCCCCATTATCCACTGGCATATGATAATGTCCTGATTATTGTACACATTATCAATAGCTTGTATTAGGATTGAGCGAGTTTGGAATAAACTCTACATTTGTGTTTAAGACTGGAAAAAGTTTAATAGTAGGTTCGGGAGAAGGTGGATCGAAGATAATCCTGTTTTTAAAAATATTGTGTTTTTAACAGAAACCCAATTAGAATATGGAAGAGAAAATACGCACTAACTCTTATTTAATTGGAAACTAATAATAAAAAATTGGGGGGAGTAAAGAGAATGTGAGGGCAATGTGTATAACAATAAACGCATAGAAATGGGACAAATTAGAAATTCTGTAAAAAAATGGGATGAAAGACAGTTATACAAAAAATGCAATGATATAAATCTAAAAAAGAAATAAAATGGAAAATAACAATATGGATATATTGTATTGTATTGTATTGTATGTCTTTATTTATATAGCGCCATTAGTGTACATAGCGCTTCACAGTAGTAATACATGTGGTAATCAAATAAATAACAGATAATATAAATAACAGATCATGGGAATAAGTGCTTTAGACATAAAAGTAACATTTCGGAAGAGGAGTCCCTGCCCCGAGGAGCTTACAGTCTAATTGGTAGGTAGGGAGAACGTACAGAGACAGTAGGAGGGAGTTCTGGTAAGTGCGTCTGCAGGGGGCCAAGCATTATGTATCGTGTTCAGAATATCCACAGTGCTATTCATATGCTTCATTAAGCAAGTGTGTCTTAAGGTGGGTCTTAAAGGTGGGTAGAGAGGGTGCTAGTCGGGTAATGAGGGGAAGGGCATTCCAGAGGTGTGGGGCAGTCAGTGAAAAAGGTTTAAGGCGGGAGAGGGCTTTAGATACAAAAGGGGTAGAAAGAAGACATCCTTGAGAAGAACGCAAGAGTCTGGATGGTGCATACCGAGAAATTAGGGATGAGATGTAAGGAGGGGCAGAAGAATGTAAAGCTTTAAAAGTGAGGAGAAGAATGTAGTGTGAGATGCGGGATTTGATCGGAAGCCAGGAGAGGGATTTCATGAGGGGAGCTGCTGAGACAGATCTAGGAAAGAGTAGAGTGATTCTGGCAGCAGCATTTAGGATAGATTGTAGGGGAGACAGGTGAGAGACAGGAAGGCCGGACAGCAGGAGGTTACAGTAATCAAGACGGGAGAGAATGAGGGCCTGAGTCAGAGTTTTAGCAGTCGAACAACAGAGGAAAGGGCGTATCTTAGTTATATTGCGGAGGAAAAAGCGACAAGTTTTAGAAATGTTTTGAATGTGAGGGGCGAATGTGAGAGAGGAGTCGAATGTGACCCCTAGGCAGCGTGCTTGGGCTACTGGGTGAATGATTGTAGTTCCAACAGTAATGTGGAAGGAGGTAGTAGGGCCAGGTTTGGGAGGAAGTATGAGGAGCTCTGTTTTAGCCATGTTGAGTTTAAGGCGTCGGAGGGCCATCCAGGATGATATAGCAGAGAGACATTCAGAAACTTTGGTATGTACAGCAGGTGTAAGGTCAGGTGTTGAAAAGTATATTTGTGTGTCGTCGGCAAAGAGGTGATAATTAAACCCAAAAGATGTTATTAGGTCACCTAGAGAGAGTGTGTACAGAGAAAAGAGAAGAGGTCCCAGGACAGAGCCCTGGGGTACCCCCACAGAGAGATCAATAGAGGAGGAGGAGGTGTTAGCAGAAGAGACACTAAAAGTACGATGGGAGAGGTAGGATGAGATCCAGGATAGAGCTTTGTTCCGAATACCTAGAGTATGGAGAATGTGGAGGAGAAGAGGGTGGTCCACGGTGTCAAATGCTGCAGAGAGGTCGAGTAATATGAGCAGAGTGTAATGACCTCTGTCTTTGGCAGATATTAAAGTATATAAGGTGGAATCCAAAATGTATATACGTAGAGTTAGTTATTTAGAATAAAGCTATGGAAAGTATATTCTTCAAAAAGTATCTCAAAGGTGGGCTGCAGCTTCACATTGTTTAAATACTGTGTCCCATTGTCTAATGACTTCCTAGAAGCAAACATAGGAGTTCCGGCAGGGTTTTAGCAAGGTCCACTGTCCTGTTAAATGACTATGCTCACTTTACATGTGACAACAATGTCCCAGTAATTGGAGAGAATATATGTATGAGTGAGATACTTTCTGCATGTATCCTACTAATGGTTAAATCTATAAGAAATGACAATGAACTAATATCTCGTGCACTGTAAGGGATAGCTATAAATAACCAGGTATTGTAAATCAATAGCATTTCTAAGCACAGTAAATAGATGAATAAATAATAAAATGTTATCAATATAAAACTGTCCTGGGTAACCAATTTTTGATAGATCCCAGTATGTACATAAATGTTACACTGAGTGAAAGGGTATATAAGATAGTCTGGAATGTTATGGGGCTACAGCACTACAGTGAATGTGGATCATTTGCGGTTATTAGCTACAATGTATCAGCCGCATAACAGACACGCTCTTTTGGGGAAGGTATAGCAGAGCCTCAACAACGGGCGATGTGTCTGCCTGTAAGGACAACAAAAGCAGCGATAAGACCAATCAAAAGTCCTATATGTTTGTAAAGAGCAGAGGATGTCTAACTCAAAGAAGCACCCAATTATAGGTCTCAAAGTGTGAATGAAGCTTTATAGTTGCTGAAGCTAAATTAGCTCATATAAACTAAATATCACGCTGACTATATGGATATGTTGAAATGCCAGTAAATATGAATCATTTGTGATTAGTTACAATGTATCAGCCACAGGACAGGTGTAGCAGAGCCACAACAACGGACATCTGTCCTAATACAACTCATCATGTGAGAGTGAAGCGCTATAATTATTAAGGCTAAACTAGCTAGTATCAACGAAACCCCACATTGACATTCACTGCCGCTGGTTACTATCCTAACTCAAATGCCACTAGCTGAACCCTGCAGTGCAAAATTAAAATTCTCCCTAGAGTCTCAGAACAGAGCCATCAACTGCATGTCGTAAAAGGTCATAAGAAACGTCCCAACATTTATTTATTTCACATTGTGGTAACCTTTATGGGTATTTATAGCATAATACTTTTTATCATTTGTGTATTTTGATACAGGCCCGCTAGCGACCAATATGTTTTCATCAAGACCACATGAGTGCCCACTTCTTACTCTTCTATACTTTCACATATTGACATTTTTATACAAATACATCTGGCATGTTTGATTTCAAGTGCCATTTTTTTTTAGTTTTCATTTAATGTCTACATAGCGTTTTTGCAGTTTTGGATGACACACGGGAATCTGCCAACGCGGTTAACTGTGATGTGCTTAAATTGACCATTTTTTATAGCCATGGAAGTGTTTAGAGGCCATTTTTCCTAAAATAACCTCATAGCACTCCACTATTTTTTCTATTAACATCAAATTCTCATACCCAGAGAATTTAAAATAATGCAGCCTCTGTCTCAGCTGCATCACTGCCATGTGAAGATTGGTGTGCCCGTATATAACTATAAATATAGGCAGTGTATGAGACACTGCTTTTGTGTGTTTTGACAAAAAGCCATGTAGGCTCGAAACGTCACAGATCTAAATTTTGTAGTATTGGATGGAATACATTCTTGGACTATGGATTACTTAATAGACCGGTCAGATATTCCTGATCTAAAAACAGGAATCCCAGAAAGATAAGTGGTTGATATTTTTTTTAATTTATGTAAGTGCTACTAACTTATATTGTTTTGTTAGATTGATACTGTCCTTGGGATACATAGTTCCCTTGAATATACAGTTCAGTATTTGTAAATAGTTTTCATATCCCTGGTTAGATGCCTCTTTTTCTAATGTACACAATCAGAAATGTGCTTGCTTTTCCTCATATCAGACTTTCCATCCCATGTTATAATTATTTTAGCTCTGTTCTGCCTTTGTTCTAATTCCATAGTGTATATTTATGGAGCTGTACTCAAAACTGTACTCCATATTCAAGGTGTGGTCATACTAAGGATATATGCAGTGACATAGTTATGCTCTTCCCTTCTTCCCATATGCAAAATAATATGCTAGTAACCTTTTCAGTTGCTGCCTGAAATTGGGCATGATTGCTGTCTGCTGTCTACAGTACAACCTCTCCTAAATCCTTAACCATCAAGGATTGACCTAATTATCTCATTTAGTTTGCATATAGCCTGCTTATTCTTTCTTGCTGCCCAAATGCAAAATCTAAGTTATCTGTATTAAACTTAATCAGACATTTACCAGCCCAAGTTTTAACTTTAGCCTAATCCTTCTGTAGAAAAATGACATCTGAATCTGATTTTACTATAGTATCTTAATCTAAATTTACTTGATTGGGAGAAGGAGTGGCAAAGTGAGTAAAGACACTAACTGGCACCGAGTTCTGGTTCAATTCCCAGTGTCGGCTCCTTGTAACCTTGGGCAAGTCACCTTATCTCCCTGTGCTTCAGGCACCAAAAACATAGATTGTAAGCTCCACGGGGCAGGGACCTGTGCCTGCAAAATGTCTCTGTAAAGCACTACGTAAAACTAGCAGAGCTATATAAGAACATGCTATTATTATTATTATTATTATTATAATAATCTAGCGCCCTTAGCAAAGATGAAGTCTCTCTATAGGTCATCAATAAGCAAGTTAAAAATGAGTGACCCTAGCACTGAATCTTAAAGAATTTCCTTTTAGCCCAATCTGAAAAGATAGATAGGAAAACTTTAATTAGCCTTTATTTTGTACACTAATCTCGTGTAGCGTCATATTAAAGGCCTTTTGCAATACTTTACATACTTTTAAAATGGAGGCCAACATAGTAGACTAACAGCGAAGTGACCAAAGAGTGGACAAACTGTAGTGCATTACCTTAAATGGTGGGAGGGCAGGCAGGTCAGATAGGTGTTTATATTAACAACCAGAGAAGAATCTATATCTATATAATTGAAAATTATATCTATATAATTGAAAATGTTGTATGTTTGCTGTTCTTATGGGCAATCTGATTGGTCCGTCGGTCTGTCACTCAGCCTCTGGCCAATCAGATTGGTCCGTCGGCCCATCTGCCCCCCCCCCCACGGCTCTCATTGACTGGTGTGCTCTAACAGTCTAACCCACTCTTACACACACACCACCCTCACACCGCGTGCACCTCTCCAAGACTGCCTACCACACATGCACCACCAGCCGCTGCCTCCCGCCCAGGTAAGTTACTAAACCGCCGACTCACATCCCTGCGCCTCCAGCCTCCCCTCCCAGCTCACACCACTGCCGCCGAACTGCCGCCTCACACCCCTGCGCCTCCGGCCTCCCCTCCCAGCTCACACCCCTGCCGCTGGCCCGCCGCCTCACACCCTGTGCCTCCCGACGCCTCACACCCCTGTGCCTCTCGCCTCAACCGGCCGGGAGCAAACGGGGGAGCGACCGGCCGGTACACTTGGGAAGTCTGGTTGAAATGCAAAACTAAATTTAAGCTCTCCTCTAGTGGCTCCCAACTCACTCCGATCCTAAAAAAAAACAAATTCCCTCCAGGCTGTGAACCTAGGCAGTTTGATCAATTAAGAGTAAGG
This sequence comes from Ascaphus truei, assembly GCF_040206685.1. NCBI lineage: Eukaryota > Metazoa > Chordata > Amphibia > Anura > Ascaphidae > Ascaphus > Ascaphus truei. The sequence continues at coordinate 136,457,810 of NC_134483.1, read as the reverse complement.
GGGATCCAGGCGGTCGCCGACCTATTGAGCATTGGAAGGATGCTGAGCTTCCAAAACATACACACCAAATTTGAGGCTCCTGATTTGAGCCCATTCAAATATCTCCAAATTAGACATTTCGTTCAAAAACTATCCCCAAATTTGGAACTCCCCCCTCTCACAAGATTTGAGAGGCTGTGTCATTGCAGCTCTCACCAAAAAGGTCTAATAACACAAATATACGCTGCATTGGAGATATCAGCAGACCCTCCCGTGCATGACTATATGCTCAAATGGGCCGCGGAATTGAACATAGTTATAGACAGAGAGGACTGGGAGGATATTTAGGGTGCGGCTTCGGGAACTTCCATATGTACCACGACAAAGGAAAATATCTATAAAATCCTGTTTCACTGGTATCTTACCCCAGTGAGACTAAAACAAATCTACCCCCTGACCTCTGACCTATGCTGGAGAGGCTGTGGACAAAGAAGGGACATGACCCATATATGGTGGTCATGTCCAAGCATTCAGAATTATTGGCTTTCAATACAAACTTTAATAAAAGAGGTGACCACCACCAACATTCCCATTGATCCACAGACCTACCTACTCGGCAGGCCACAAGAGCAAATTGACCGCCTAGTTAGGAAATTAATCTCCTTCATTTTAACAGCGGCGAGATGTGAGGTGGCGTCTCACTGGAAGAGTGTACTTCCTCCCTCCTTGTGGAAGGTTGAGAGAAGAGTGAACGAGGTTAAGCTAATGGAGAGGTTGACGTCGTTTCTCAAACGCAAAACTGAACGTCACTATGAAATCTGGGATCCGTGGCTTAAGCGTTAGCCCAACCCAGTAACCCGATTATCCGAGATTGAAAGGGCCCTAAAGATTACAGACTAAACCAAAGAGGCCTAATTATAGGAGTCGAGATCCCCCCATTCTCCCCCCTTTTTCCTTATTCTATCTTTCCGACCACACTCTCACAGGTTCACTGAGTGGACTTGAGGTCTTTTCTGTCTCCCCTTTAAGAAAAAAGGAAACCTAGTCTTGATTAGGCTGTAATGATATGTCAAATGCTTGTATTTTTGATATCTGACTAATAAAAACGTTTGAAAAAAAAAAGAAACCTCCCTGAACCGCACAATATTGGGGTTGACGTAAAGAAACAAACTTGCAACTTTAAAGATACCTTTATATACATGTTGCCACAGTTCAATCTGTGAGGATCTAATTCATTGGATGAATGAAATTTGGATTCCTTACCTGAAGTTGTAGACATATTGCACTATTTTGTATATGTTTCTTCTTTTCCATGTCATTGCGCTCCCTAACCACCTTGGACATCGCTATATCATGAGGCATGAGGATTAAGAAAGAAATCCTGGATTAAGGTTGAGCAGCATCGTACAAAGATATTTATTCACATAATATATATTTTTTTCTGTTTATAGTCACTGAACACTATAAGATTTATTTAAATCACTGCAAACTCACTTTATTATATTGTTCACTAAGATCTTTTATTTAAAAGATCACAATCTAGATTTGAGCGCTATTAGACAACACCTCTTTTTCACAAACTAGAAAAACTATAAATACTAAAGTCCCTGGGAGAATAAAGGCAGGAGCAGATAAAGTTGTTGCCAGACTGTGCAACTATTAACTTAAATGGGGCTAAGCCCCTTTCCAACATTAACACACAAGTCAGGAAAAGGCAAGTTTTACCTTTGGGCCCCAGGCTTCCTCCTGGCTGGGATAGGGGGTTGAAAAGTCCATCCAGAGTGTTCTCTCTTGAATAGTCCTGTCTGGTACTGTAGCTTCCTGGATCACAGTATCCCCTGCAGTGAGCGCTAAAAGTTTTTTATAAGTCTCTAACGAGGCAGATGGGGAGGCTAATTAAGCCAGGCTGCTCGGGAATTGATCTCCTTAGTGCTGTCAGGCTCTGTAAACAGGTTTCTCCTGCATTATTATCTGACAGGGATCCACCCTGTTAAAGGAGATTAAAGTAAAAATTCACTAACACAAGGGTCTTACGTACTACAAAGTAAAGGAAATATAACCATTAAAAAAACTTTAAAATCAGAAATGTTATTTGCGTTGAGACCTAGATTCACTAAGCTCCTTTAAATCAGGGCAAATAACATGACATTACCTTTCGCAGGGTTTCTCAGACAAACCCCTGAGGAAGCAGGAACACCCTGCGAAACACATAGGGCGACGGAGGACCCAAATCCGTGCTGCACACCATAACCCAGAAGTGACTTCTGACTCTGGCAGGGATGGCAAGCACGGTCACAGGAACACGAGAGAAAGGGATTTTCTTTTTCATTGGCTTTCTGCATGTAAGCTCAAAGGAACTGGCAACTTGTGAGTTTGTAGGGTTTATCCCTGTTTTAAACTGCATAAATGTTTTTTTTTTTTTTCATCTTTGCACCGTGAGGCTGCTCTGCTTTCTTCACATACTGTATAATATTGCATGGAGAGACAGCCAACATAGAAAAGAAACATCAAAAGATACCTTTCAGTGCCTGGGGTCGGGGCACTTGCATATAAGTGCATATCTTACCAGAAATTGTGAATAGCTCTGTTTTTTGAACATACTGTTCTTCACTATGTTTTCTTGTTCCCTTTTTTTGTTCTGAGGTGCGCTGATTTCTTTTGGAAGTATAAGGATCATACGTTTATCATTTACAATAACGGAAGTAATTCATAACTCACGGCTTTTAACAGCAGTAAATCCCGGTTGAGGTCACGTTTTTTGCTTTAGTGACACAGCAATATGATTAATGGGCATTAATTAGGTTAACGTCACGTTACATAAGTAGGCCAATGGAGCTTAGTGAATCTGACCTTAAGAACCAGGAGTCTCCTAAATTATACAAATACGAAAGAATAAATAGCGGTTCCCAATGAAAGAACTCCAGGGCTAGAGTGCGAGGAAGCTCAATAAAAAGTGAGTTTATTTAAGCAGTTGTATAATTTAGGGGTTAGCACGCTAACAGAGCTCCAAATGGGTTGTATTCTGACTGGTAGCAAATATGTAAGTGAGTACTACTGTGAAGGATAGAATATGGGTGTCATATCTCTATATTCTGAAGAAACCACTCGTCTCCATTTTTATATCTGTTTGCTGTGCTTTTTTACTAATACTGTTTTCTATCCGAGGTGACTGTGAAATTCCGCTTGCACAGACTCTCGCCCACGCCCACGCAATAAGGAAGTAGCAAAGTGACCTAAAGCCGACTGATTACAGAGAAAACGAAACATAACTTCAGAAAGCAAGGACACACGGCATTCCTGTGAAACTTGCATCAGCCGACAAGACCCCCGCCCCCATTGTGCCTTTTTTCTACTAACTAATGTAATAATTGGATAAGCTTTGCCGCATAATAGGTGTGGCATTGAATGATTGGCTAGTGTTAGCCTACTTTGATATAAATAGATTGTAATACAAAAACTCGGCAGTTCCTGTGTTGCCCCCGGGGATAACGCATGTACTGAGATTGAAGCTGAACCTTGTGTCAGAGTCTTTCTTAGTGAGCTAGCGCATGCATGATTGAATTTGGAGCAAGTGACTGAAGAGAGAGAGACCCTGATATAGTGAGATTCACGACCTCATTATTTGGCGCCCAACGTGAAAGGGGGGGAGCGTGACTCCGGCTCACCACGAGAGACTGACCTGTCGCTGATTTTGCTGCAGAGACCGTGACACACCGAACCGAGGACTGATCACCCTCATTGTCAAGGTAAGCTCTTGCATACAATTTGTGTGTTATCTTGCCTATGACAAGTCGGTGGGTTGCTGCCTAGGTAGTATAATCTGTTTAGGTCTTTCACTCACGTTGATGTGATACAACGGTGTGATCTTTAGAGTCGCGCTCTGTTTAGAACTGTTAAAAATATCATACTCTTCAGTTGCTTGTGGTCACCTATAAGTTGCTAAATTGTACGAATGTTTACATGTTATATATGCTAGTCAGTGCCGCAAGTGGGAGCCCGAAGTGGAGTGGGATTTTTGTCGGCTGACTGGAGGTCGTATATGTAGGTGTATTAATGCATTAGTGTTGGGAATTTAAGAGACCGAGTGGGTATTAATGGGAAATAGATTGCGGGTTGTCTGATTGATTTTCTGACCAGTAATTGCAAAATCCCTGAATGAAAGTGCAGGCTGTCAGCCCAGTACAGAGGGAACAGGACAGGCACTGATGATCTGGGGGCGGTAACCTGATAGTGGTTCCCTCGGGTGAAGTAGTACTCTGTCTCCGGTACCGGGTGTCTGGGGTCAGGGACCCAGCGTCTGAGGGCGGTAACCAAACAGTGGTTCCCTCGAGACGGTGACACAGGACCGGCCACGAGATATTAGTGGGACGAACAGAGAATTCAGAGATGTTGCACTTATTTAAGAAAAAACATGTGTTGCCCACAGGGGCACAGACAGCACTAGATTTAGTCCGCACTCGAGAAGGAAAGAAATATATCAAAAATGCTGCTAATCTGTATAAACTGGCTGGAGTCCCGTCCTCGGGGAGATTGCAACCCAGTCTATGGTCTAAAATAATAACTGAATCCCGGGGAACGCTGGAAGACAAGAGTCTCCTAGAAATGTAAATTGTTGTTTAAAATATTGGATTTACCCTCTACGGGAAGGTTGCAACCAAAAATGTTGAAAGATAGAATCCAGGCATGTAAAGGAATGTTGAAAGATGGAGGATTGTGGGAGAATGCTGAGAAATTTTTGAGTGTGGCTATTGAGCTTCAAAAGGAAGGTTTCACTGAAATAGAATGTGGAGGGAAAGATAAGAAAAGTTACTGTTATATGAAAGTACCCGAAAGTGACAAAACTACACCTTCTACCCCTAAAGTTGACCCTCCCCCTCCATATCCTCAAAATAGTCAGAAAAGTCCTGAGGTGAGATGAAGGAAGAGTTAATGAGGGTTAGACTTGTGAGTGTTGACTAATGGAGAGAAATAGGTTTGTGTAGCTGGAGAAAGGACAGAATTGCAACAAGATAGCATACATTTGTAGTGAATGAAGTCAGTGAAACTATGAAAGTTCAAAACAGAAAGCATTAAAAAAAACTGAGTGGAGGGAAATAGCATGAGCGTGTGGCATTATTTGTGTGTTAAGAAGTTATATGAACCTCAGCTATATAAAAGCCTGTTGGTTAATTTTTGAAAGGTCATAAAAAATGTAGTTCTTAGGGCTCTGGATAAAGCTCCATGTATTTAAACTTTAAGCAAAAGTTCCAATCCAATAATTATTATTTTCAGGAAGAAGCTGTGGTGTATCGTTATCTTATCTTTTCAGGGTCAATTGGCGAAACGCCCAGAAACGAAATGGCTCTTTGCCCGGAAACAAGTCTTATAGAAATATTTTTTCTTTAGTCAGATGAATATGCAGAGTGTCTTTAAAATGATAAAGCTGACCATGTGCTCAGCACTGTGCAAAGAGATTATATAAAGTAAGACATTAGTGTGAAGTCTTATACAAAATCATTTGTCTATTAACTGAATATGTGATGTATGTTATAACTTTTAACCATTTATTTTTCCCAAAGGTGTCCGTAAGCAGTGGTTATTGTAAAAATTGCTGTGTAATCTGGAATGGGTTTGCCAGAAAGGGGTGAATTTGGGAGTCACCTCTCATTTGTGGGTGTGTCTTGTGTATAGGGTTAAATACAGGGGATACATAGTTGCAAAAGCAGTTACATAAGTGAATAAGGTATGCATTATGTAGAAGGCATTTCAATTTTTTTAGCAGAATCGTTACAGTGGAGTGTTTGGGGTAAAAGCCAGATAGGGATTGGCTAGGGAAATTTGTATGGGTAAAATAATGGCTTAATTGGGAGGGAATATTTTTCCATAACAGTGGATAGTATTGGGAAAAGGGATATTGGCCTGTAGTTTGAGACAGTGTTTTTTGTCCCCACTTTTGAAGATTGGGACAAACTCTGGTAGTTTCCCAGGTCTTAGGGATATGGCCTGCAGACAGGATAGAATTAATTATGGAAACAAGTGGTTAGCAAGGGATGAGGCCCCAAAGTTTCAGGAACTTAGATTGTATCAAAGTCAAGTTCACATTGGCTACTTAGTTTTAATTTGAGGAACATTAATAGGGAATACCTCTGTCTATATGTGGATGCTAAGACAGGAGTAAACACATTGATACAAGAATTTAGTCCTAGGTATAAATTATCTCCCTATGAGACACATATGGGATGACTTATGACTATCAGCAGTCCAAAGGAAAGAATTAAGGACCATGTTATTGGTAATAAAACAATAAGTTGTATGCAACTAATACATTTTTTGAGTCTCTCTAGGCAACGTTGAAAGTGCACCTACTCGAGATGGGGTTAATAGTCACATATTTCCTGCGCAAGCATGCTTTTCATCTCAGGTGAAAAGGCCTAAAGTAACCACCAATACAGCAAAGTCAAAGCGGCAGAGTCATTTTCCTGGACCCAAAGTACAGTAAAGCTCGTTCCAGCTCCACCAAAGACCAGAGTCACCTAAAGCACAGCCGCATCAAGTTAACGTCTTGCCGAGTCAAAACTCTAACCGTTAACCAACGAGGAAAATAAGACACCAGGCTAAGGCCAGGTTTCATCAGAACATTTCATTTTTTCAGAGACTCAATATTTTTATTCTTTAGAGTGTGTTAAGTTAGAAATTTAAAGTGTATGTAGAATTGAGCCTTGATGGGAGGATTGGTTTCCTGGAAGCGTGGCTTGTGAAAGCTCTTGTATGTGTTTTGGCAGTACTCTTCACTCTCTATGTATGTGTCATGTGCAGCAAAACTTTGATCCAGAAGTGTGTTGCACCTCCACCGAAAGGAGGGGGTCACCCAGGGGCGTGTGTCAGCCACAAGGAAAGGATCATAAGTCAGCCATGTTGACCATCGCTGACATCGTCTGTTCTGATATTCTGAGTGAATGATGTATACAATGCGTGCAGGGTGAGGATCATGCATTCGCTTCCACAGATACCAAACCCCCTCAATTCTCAGTAATAGAATGTTGTGATGATTCTGAAAATCCAAGAACAGGTTCAGATTAGGCTTATGGCCTTACAAAACAGAATTGCTTTAGACTATGTTTTAGCTTAAAAAGGAGGGGTATGTGTTTGATTAAAGACAATGTTGTGTTTATATTTCAGATCAGTGTAGCAATGTGCAGCATGAACTAGATTAAATACAAGAGATTCAAAAGAGGGTTACAAAGGGAAGTGACAGATTATCACCCTTGGGGTTAGGTGAATGGCTTAGATCACTTGGAGCAAATTTTTTTTGAATGTTTTGATGTGTTTGGGGGTGTTACTTGTTGTCATATATGTGTGTGTCACGTGTTGCAAAGGTATGATCCACAGGTGTGCGACCCCCTCCCCCATTCGGATGCCACTCTTTACAGATGCCAGAAAACAGCAGTACCGTGAAGAAAGAAGATGCCGACCACAGTTATTCAATTCACCAAAAGACATATTGGCCGCAGCGCCTTACGAGACTATGACAGTGAAGGGCACGCACCCTTGTCCTCTGAAGTTATCCCTGGACTATCATCATGAACTTTATTCTCAAAAGCTATGTTTTAAGAATAAAAAGGGAGGGAGTGACAAAGTGAGAATATGACGTAAGGGAGGGGGGTCTGACATAACAGCACTGGGATCTAAGCAACCATTTTGAGTCAGCATCCATCTTCGGTGCCTGATATTGTCTATTGTCTGTATGAAAGTTGGAATGAATGTTAGTTTAAAATACATTTTTTCTTCTGAAGTTCCAATTGATATTGAGCGGTTCAGCTAAGCCAAAAACATTGAGAACAAGAGCAATGTGCCAATGTTATGAAAATATGCCATTACAAAAACGAGAGAACATAAGACCAGTCCATTATAGTACTCTGGAGTGACAGGGGTGACCAATCAAGTTCCCAGACCCTAGTTTGTTTTTCGGTAGGGAAGGGACTCCTTGTGTATGTTCTGTAGGTCTTCGAGTTTAGCGAGCAAGCAGTTGTCGGGGATGAGAGAAGCTCATGAACAGCCGACCAACACCCTCAGGTAGTTTTTCTAAGGTTAAGATTAGTCATAGGGAAAGTATATCCTTTTTGGTTTAGTTTTTTAATACTTTTATAAGATTATGTTTGTCTCGTGGTTTCTAGGGGGGACTGTGAAGGATAGAATATGGGTGTCATATCTCTATATTCTGAAGAAACCACTCGTCTCCATTTTTATATCTGTTTGCTGTGCTTTTTTACTAATACTGTTTTCTATCCGAGGTGACTGTGAAATTCCGCTTGCACAGACTCTCGCCCACGCCCACGCAATAAGGAAGTAGCAAAGTGACCTAAAGCCGACTGATTACAGAGAAAACGAAACATAACTTCAGAAAGCAAGGACACACGGCATTCCTGTGAAACTTGCATCAGCCGACAAGACCCCCGCCCCCATAGTGCCTTTTTTCTACTAACTAATGTAATAATTGGATAAGCTTTGCCGCATAATAGGTGTGGCATTGAATGATTGGCTAGTGTTAGCCTACTTTGATATAAATAGATTGTAATACAAAAACTCGGCAGTTCCTGTGTTGCCCCCGGGGATAACGCATGTACTGAGATTGAAGCTGAACCTTGTGTCAGAGTCTTTCTTAGTGAGCTAGCGCATGCATGATTGAATTTGGAGCAAGTGACTGAAGAGAGAGAGACCCTGATATAGTGAGATTCACGACCTCATTATTTGGCGCCCAACGTGAAAGGGGGGGAGCGTGACTCCGGCTCACCACGAGAGACTGACCTGTCGCTGATTTTGTTACATAAGTAGGCCAATGGAGCTTAGTGAATCTGACCTTAAGAACCAGGAGTCTCCTAAATTATACAAATACGAAAGAATAAATAGCGGTTCCCAATGAAAGAACTCCAGGGCTAGAGTGCGAGGAAGCTCAATAAAAAGTGAGTTTATTTAAGCAGTTGTATAATTTAGGGGTTAGCACGCTAACAGAGCTCCAAATGGGTTGTATTCTGACTGGTAGCAAATATGTAAGTGAGTACTACCACTAATTACATCTTTACAGCTGGACGTTTTATTTACAGATGGAGCATGATTTATCTCCACCCGACTCTGCACGTGTGCAATGCAAGTGCAGCTTGATTACAGCCAAGTGCAGCGTATGGGGGGAATTTTCCATCTGGATTAATACAGCGGTGGTCCCTGCTTCTCAAGGACAACCGCTGATGAAAAGATACATAAACTAAAAAGCATTCAGAAGCAGGGCTCTCTCAAGCTCTCTGAATGCTTTTTAGTTTATGTATCTTTTCATCAGCGGGTGTCCTTCAGAAGCAGGGACCCCCGCTTTATTAATCCCGATTGGAAATTAGTGTACTAGGCTTTTGGGCATTGGGAAACTGCAGTCGGGCCTTGGTCCAGGATCAATTGAGTTGCAGTTTCCTTGCGGCAAAGGAAATCATAAAGCTTGCTCCAACTGTAGGAATACACTTGAACTATTCTTTTTGCATGTTTGCTCTAGACGCTGACTATCTAGGGGCTGAGTCAAGAAATATCTGCATCCGCCGAATCATCAACGTCAGAGTGTAGTTTATCTCTTCTCAACTAGGTACAGTAAGCATTGACACATAACCACAGGTACTAGGACGGGAGCCTTAGTCTACCTCCCCTGTGTATGAAAGAGATTAATCAGCTTGCAAGAAGCCTATCTGAGAGAAGTCAATGCAGAGCAACACATAGATTTTGAATAAGAATACTTTATGTATGCAAAACACAATGAACACATCCAGGGCCCCTCAAAATAGGAGGACCCTGGATAACACTTAGAACAATATGTAATGAAAGAGTCATAATATACCTTTCTGTGCAATGGTCCCAAAGTGTATCTTACTAAATTAGTGCCGTCACAGCATTGGAGCTTGGGTGGAATATATTCGTGTTGATTGGTGCATGCCTCTTAATTTGCAAGGAGTGTTGTTAGCTGTGTTAAAATGCAAAAGCATACTGCAGGGTAGAAGAACTGCTTGGCATCGATGTAGTTCCTAATCATTGCTTCAGGACCCTCCGGTGACGCGGTTCCCCTTACACAGCCAATAAACTCTCTGGGACATTCCAACTACCTCTGGTACACACTGCTTTGCCAGAGTGGAAAGGCTCTGCTACACACTGTCTCTCACCAGGCTCCTCAAGACAAGTACTCCCTCTCTCTCTTGTACTCCGCAGTGCTCCTTTCTGATCATGTGCTGCTCCCAGCCTATATCTCTTGCCACTCCTCTTTTGTGATATCATACTCTCAATGTCCTATGATTTCAGTTATTTTAGTGTCTCGCAGCCATTGGCCAGAGGGCAGGTCCATAAAAACACTTACAGTATGTGTGTTCACAAGGGTGTTACGCAATTTATGCTGTAATCTGGAATGTTATTACATTGTCAAAGATTTTTTTCTGAAGAATGTAATATTTACTTTGCATTACATTTCTTCTAAATTATGATTTTGTTAACCTTTTACCCATCCTCTCCCTGGGTTACGATATTTTGCCGCTGCCATTCAGCCATAGGCCCTCCACCGCCACTGTTTCACCACAGGAACATCTACTGTAGCCGCCCGTTTTGCCGCCAATGTCAAAAAACCTTTTGCCCTTACCCTAAGAACCTTAACTTCTTACTCTAAACCATGAACAGCTTACCCTAATATTAACCCCTAATGCCAATGTAAATCTTTACCCTAAAATCCTTAACCCCTTACCTAAATCCCTAAATGTAACCCCTTACCCTAAAAATCCCTAACCTTAACCCCTTCACTAACCCCCTAATCTTACCACTTACTCTAAAAAAGATTAATCTTAATCTATAACCGTAACCCTCTAACTTTACTCTTAACCCTAAAAAAGCTTAACTTCTTACCTTTAAACTCCTACGGTTAACCGCAAATTATAATGCTAATTACTTACCTTGGGTGTGAAACGACCGACAGCTGACAATCATTGGTGGCTGAGCAGCGACGGACTGGCTGCGACGAAAGGTCCCCTTCCATCTCCCATCCCCCCCACCACACATTTTTTTCCTAAAGCTGGGCCCAAATCAAATTTGTCACAAAAAATTAGTGTGACCGTGTTACATAGTTACATAGTTAGCTATTTCATACCAGCCAGCAGTTAGCCTGGCAGACCTATTTCCTTTCTAAAAGTAAAGTCTGGTTGTAGTGGTACTGCAGTGTGGATATGAAAGTGGTACATTACCACCATATTTTTATTTAATAAACCTTGACTTTCACTATTTTTTTTGGAAAAATATAACATTTGTTATTAAAAAAAATCACATTGAGATCTTCTGCATTTAATCACATTCACATAATTTTTGTAATTGCACTTCAAACTACGGGACAGAGGTGAGACTCAACAAGAACTGAGCATGCCTCAGCAAAGTCAAGGAAGAATAATCCACCTAGATAATATACTCTCTCCGAAACAAATGTCAGTAACTGTGTTATGGGGAAAAGAAAGAGGACATTGCAAAAATCATTGATGTTTACTGAGGTATAAAGTTTGGTAACTGGCTCGTCTGACGTTGCCATTAATCTCTTGAGGGAGATAATAGTTGTCATTGTGTAGATGTAGGGATGTCACAACATGTGCTGTAAGCCATTAGCAATTTTCATTAAATGCCAAGCCTTTCTGCACTATTAATTGATAAGTACAGAAGTCCTGATAAAAAGCTAAACTGCATTTACGGTTACTGTATACAGTATGTTATAAAGCTGCATTGTGACTGTTGTTTTGTAGCAATTGCAGTCCAAAAGTAAGCATCATTAAGTGACTAATTAAACAATGGGCTGTCAACTATTTAGAGAAATGTGCAATTAAATTAATACCATTTATGAAGATTCCTTTAATATCTTCAACGCAATTCATGTTCTTCCAAGATTTTTAACAATTCATAAGAGACTTTACAACATACAGTAAAATCAAGAGCCCATGGTGAACCATTTCAAATGATTGCAGTCACAAATGAGATAACAAACAACTGCAGCATATTTGGTATTTCTACTATAGGTTAATATGCATACAGAGGCTTAACTTTAAAATGAAAGAAATGTCACCTAACACATAGTTAGAAGCTTTGCGATGAAAATTGAGCAATATAACATATCTTATAAAAGGCAGGTCTCTGTACAATAATTAACTTATTAAAAGTCACTTAGTACGTGTTAAGTCTTTATTTCTGCATATGACAACACAGTGTGCTTTGTATATTTATTTTATTATCTATGTATCTGATTAGAGCTGTAGCAGTAATAAGATTCAGTACTATTTGGAATGTTATGGAATACAGAACTTTGCATGCCTTAATTGGATGGGCAAATGCACAGTTTCAAAGTTTCAAAATCCCAATCTTCCAAACATGGGGTGTCCAGAATTTCTGTCCAAGAACCGCAGTTCAAAAGTTTAAATCAGGCTGTGTGCTTGAATCAAGAATTCAAAACCAAGACAAATTTCTGCCTCAAATTCAGATTAGGTTATTTCTATGGGTCCCTTCCTACCTTATCTGCTACAGTTGTAGGGACTGCACCAAACAGACATCTGTAGCCTCCAAAATATATTTTTAATAAATTAATCAAAGGAAAGCCTAAAGAAAGAGGGAGAGAAGAGAAAGAGGAGAGAAGGATGAGATAACACAGAGAGAGGGGGAGGGGGAGAAGAGATAGAGAGGGGGGGAGAAGAGAGAGAGGGGAGAAGGGGAGAAACAGAGGGGTGGAAAGAGAGAGAGTGTGGGGAACAGAGACAAAGTGGATGAAGGAGAGTGGGGGAACAGAGAGAGAGGGGGAGAAGATAGATAGTGGGGAGGGGGACATAGAGAGAGAGTGGGAGAAAGGAGAGAGAGTGGGGTGGGGAACCAGTGAATGGAAAGAGAGAGGGTCAGAGACAGGGGTGACAGAGAGAGAATGGGGGGTACAAAAAGATGCGATGGGGTGAAAAGAGAGCAAGTGGGGTGACAGAGCAAGTGGGGGGAGAGAGAGAGTGTGTGGAGGAACATAGTGAGAGATGGGGGAAAGAGAGACAGTGTTGAACAAGAAAGGTAGAGAGTGTGGGTGGAAAGAGAGAGAATGGAGAGGAACGGAGAGTGTGGGTGGAAAGAGAGAGAATGGAGAGGAACAGAGAGTGTGGGTGGAAAGAGAGAGAATGGAGAGGAACAGAGAGTGTGGGTGGAAAGAGAGAGAATGGAGAGGAACAGAGAGTGTGGGTGGAAAGAGAGAGAATGGAGAGGAACAGAGAGTGTGGGTGGAAAGAGAGAGAATGGAGAGGAACAGAGAGTGTGGGTGGAAAGAGAGAGAATGGAGAGGAACAGAGAGTGTGGGTGAAAAGAGAGAGAATGGAGAGGAACAGAGAGTGTGGGTGGAAAGAGAGAGAATGGAGAGGAACAGAGAGTGTGGGTGGAAAGAGAGAGAATGGAGAGGAACAGAGAGTGTGGGTGGAAAGAGAGAGAATGGAGAGGAACAGAGAGAATGGAGAGGAACAGAGAGAATGGAGAGGAACAGAGAGAATGGAAAGGAACAGAGAGAATGGAGAGAACAGAGAGAAGAGAGGAGAGAGAGAGAGAGAGAGAGAGAGAGAGAGGGAGAGGGAGAGGGAGAGGGAGGGCTTTTGTTTTTATTGTTGGAGTATAAATAATGTAATGTGTTTTTGGTATTATGGCTATTTGTGGGTATTTCTTGTGTTCTGGAACTATTTCAAGTTCCATATTAATTCTTCTGCATGGTAATCATAACATGAAAGTAGACACAACATCTGGTAAATGAACTGTATAGGCAATGAACGATGTTTGTGTTCTCATTGTTTATAGGTATGAAAGTACAACTTGTTACTTTTTTAAAGAGAAAAAAATGCATGTGTTGTGCTTTCACTGTACAGTATATACAGTAAGGGCTTAGAATGTATAATGTACGTAGATATTACTCATTTGGATTTTGTACTGTGTGTAAATATTTGTTTTTAACCCAAAATATAAGTGAGACTTTAGTTGTTTTATTTTTAACTTTATAATAGTAAATCTTAAAATAATTTAATTTTAACTGTAAAATTTTAAAGTATAACAAGAACTTTAGCACAGTCAGCATGGCGACTTTACTGTCACCTTGCTTGCTGCAGATGCCCACCACACTGCCTAACTTTGCGATATGAAGCCGGCATTGAAATGGGTTGTCTGATTGTGCTGAAGAGCTGCTTGCCCAGAAATAGTATTTGCCACTCTGAAGCCCAGGCACAGGACCTCAAGGGCCTCCTGGATAACACAAGCCAGAGGATTGGTCTGACTGATAAGGACATTTATCATAGTAAGCCCTATGGCCATGAGCTCGTCGTAACACTTCCATGAATTCTGGAGACTAAGGCCTTGCCCCCGCTGCCTGCTACAGCGTCCGCTGTGGCGGACGCTGCGCTCACGAGAGCCCTCCCCGCAACTGTCACCTTTGTTGAGAGCGACTCTGGTGCTCACAGATTCAGTGCTGATGGCCCTGTGTGCAGGTAAGGTTTAAGATAAGAATCTTACTTTTTACATGTGAGTATGTGAAGATAGCAGTACCTGTAATATGATACGACTATTTGGGTCCATTGCATGGTCTAAACATGTATAATTCCTGAATATAGGGCCATGATTCCTTCAAGTGTTCAAGGACTTCCCTTGGACAAAATGACAGTCTGATGTGAGATGGAGATTTTAAAACCATACAGTAGCACACCCTTTAGTCAATATTTTTCAAAGGTGTGTTTAAAGTTTCTCATTCTAAAAATGTTCTGTTCCCATGAGCACAACACTGACAATTAAGGCTACTCATGTCACTAAGGAATAACTATATATGTTTTATTTTTTTCATAATTGAAAAGCACTGTCAGCAACCGTACATTGCAATTTACTCACTCTCTTCCTGACATGACTGTATTCCATATTGAAAATGTTTCCAGTACTACTACTACATCCACTGTAATAGCAGATATTTATTAATGTGTGCATAATTTATTATGTTTTTTTTAATGTAGGTGCACTACTGCCTAAATGTTAACATACTGTACACATTTTAATGTGTTACAATGTAATCAGTTTGTAGGTGATGCAACTGTACATCATTGGACATTGTATTGAGCCTGGATGTTGAATCATGGTATTGGGCCATAAAAAAGTAGTACCTTGATACATGTCATAGTACTAACCTTTTTAAAGCTGGGACTCACTGTGGCTGACATCCAGGTTAGTCGGTAAGCTGAACACTACCATGGGCTGAGAATGGAGCTCAGCTACTCCTCCATTGTAGTCAGCCACAGATGTTCTGCAGGACCTCCTCTCATCCTAGAGGCATGCCGATAGCTGTCATCCTGTTTCTGTCAGACATTCCTCTTCAAGGCAGACAACATACGCCAGATCTCATTCCACATCTAAGTCTTATCACAACTTTAAGTTTTGGCTGTAGATATGAGAACAAATGTGGAAATGCTGTTACTATATTGTAGGTTACTGTAGGTGTATAGAATTAAATGTTAAAGGGGTGGAAATGTGTTTACTAGTCTAACGTGTGTCAGTGTGTTTGTGTTATAGATAGTGTGAGTATCTGTGGCACATACACCAAAGAGAGGTGGAGGAAATTACAGCCCCCCCTTTAGTATATTTAATTTAGAGGGGCAATCCAAAAATGTTCAATTTCTCAGAAGTATTAAATAGTTACCAACCCTACCTCCCCCACACCTCCATTCCCCACACCTTCACTGCTCACACCTCTACTCCACTCACCCCCACTCCTCTCCTGCCAACTCCCACTCCTCTCACTCCCACACCAACTCCAATGTCCACTCCCACTTCTACTCCTCCCCTCCATGTCACTCATTCTCACAAACACACACACACACACACAAAACAGGGATTGAAAATAAAAAATTAAATGATAGAGTACAAAAAAACTTTTCCACTGACAAGAGAATATATGAAAATAGAGAATAAATATGAAATAAAAATATAAGAAAAGAAGACAACTCAGTCAGATGATGCTCCTAATTCACACTATCACTGAAACCTCCAAACACCTACTGTAGCCCAGTCTCTCTCTCCCTCATTCCCTGCAGCATTGTCACACACTGTCTAAAATGGCTGCCTTCTTATAGTGTGTAAGATGCGTTGTCTTAAGGAGAGTATTAAACTCTGCTTCTTAAGCAAACAATAAAACACACAGCATAAATCGGCTGTTAAACGAAGCGATTTGGTATTTTTTGAAGTCGTGGCTTCGGAAATGTGATTTGCAATAAAAATGTAGTGTTTTTTTCCACACATTTCATTTCACAACTTCTGTACATGCCAAACCGTGTTGTTTGGCAATGACAACTTCGAAGCGACTAGAATAGTTCCCTATATATTTTTGTTCAGCTAGAACTTGTGCTAATTTATTATTGTGCCACATACATTTTCCTGTTTCAATAAGCAAAACCCACACGGACCAACTTTTATGGGTTTGCACAGATTAACAAAAGTTTGCATAAATGTTTGCAGACCAAACCTTGGTTCATTTGTCAATCTGTAGTGGTGTACGAGATCATTTGAATTCCTTACAGTATCATTGCTAAAAATGTAAATCTATATTTCTATTTGGATGTTTTCCTTTGAATTTCCCCTTAAATGTTCTTTCTCCATGAATGTCTATGATGTAAACAATAAACCAATAGATCAATTTAATTATTCTCTGATTACATCTGATTCCACTATTTATTTTCTTGTTCCTTCAAAATGCCAACAAGTTATATGTGGAGGCTTTAAGTAGCAGTTCAATATTACAAAGGGTAGTTCTATACTTTCACTTTTTTTCTAACTGGGACATTTATTTCACTTCATCCATTTGTCAGAAACCCATTCACCAGGCCATTCTTCTGACCTTATTTGTGCTAGAGTAATCATGTTCAGTGGGATTGGAATTATTGACCTGATAAAATCAAATAATATCTCATTATCTTTGATCTTTTCTATGAAATCTTTTATAATAAAAGTATATTGATCAAGAAAATAGGTTGTACAGCTGAAATAGTTCTAATCATGCTAAGTGTGAGTTGCATACATTATCATTGCATCTGTCACCAGAAACATGTTACAGTTGTGTGTTGAAAAATCCATTCTGGCTATTGAATTATTTATAGCATTATCATAATTCTGTGTGTTCCCTCAACAACTGTGTTACACAAGATATTCATTGTTGATCTAACACACAAAAAAAATCAATGGAAGAAGCTTCTTCTGAAATACACATCACGTACAATGCATTCTAAAGGTAATTGCTAGTGTGAATGGAAATACTATTTAAAGTTGTGTGCCCTTCAAAGTTTTACCATAGTTGATTGTGTTCAACTTTTTAAAATATTAAGTCACTTGTTGTTCTTGCTGAAAGGTTTACCTCCTTCCACCTAAGTGAACTAATGACATTGGCATGTTCAATGGGTTCAAAGTACAGTGTGTGACTGACACCATTGCCACAAAAGTATAAGGATTTTAAAATATTACTTTTGTAAAATGTTTGAAGACTTTCTGATTCAAGGGTACTTTATGATCTTTATGTAATCTCTTCTGTGTTGTCTATGGGGCCTATTCTAGTAGCCTTCATAACAGCTAAAAAGCCTTGATAAATTGGTTATCAGCCAAAAATGCCTACAAGGATTCAGAAAGCCTTGATAAGTGGGCGACGAAAGCATTAATCCTCATCTTTTTGCTGTCATCCACAGCGCCAAGTGAGCCGCGATAAGACACATATAAGCAGGTTTTTAAACTCATGCAATTCTAGTAGCCTTAATTAGCTTATCAAGGCTAATCAGGGCTCTTAAATGGCGATTTCCTCCCAAATTCGTCTCACCAAAAAAAGTTGGCATGACGCTGGTGAGAAGTTTCTGAGGCTGTGGCAAGAGAGGGACTTAGAAAAAAATGCATTTTCCTGCATCGGATTGATGCCGGGGGTTTCCAGAGCTGATACACATTAATACCAGCACCGGAGGCCCCCGGCATGAATCAGATGCATGAAACATGCATTTACAGGCAACTTCATTAACTTAGTGGCTAATCGCTAAGGCAATGAAGGGGTTAACTACTGGTGCCCTGTTTATTGTGGGTATCGGGGTAGGTTAAGGGGGTATTTGGCTCTTGGTGAGTGTTTAGGCCTTGCGGAGGGTTGCGGCTGAAATTAATCCCCCGCTACACACCCGGTAGGTGTAAACACCCACAATGGCCAAATGCCAACTTCACCCATCCTCGCTACCCACAATAAACAACATTCAAAAACACAACAACCTACGACCCACCTCCTCTACCCCCAACAACTCATACAGTACAGTAATGCGCAAAATTACTATTATCCAGATATGGATAGTAGCTAATTTGCCCATTGAAAATCAAACATTAGCCAAACAGCATAAATGAAGTAAATAATATTTCTGTTTACCCCTGTCATCATGAAGGGCATCCGCATCACCATATTTCAGGTCCATGTCCTCCGTTGGCAGCAAGAGTACAAGAAAAAATACAATATAATGGCCCCTAACCCCTTAATCACCTTAATGGTTAATAACCACTACAGTAATTAAGGGGTTAACCCACCCTACCCTGTTACCCAACCGAGAGGCCTAACCACCCACCCAAGAGACACTATACCCAACCTCTACCCATTGATTGACACAGTGGTACATCATACCCATATAATATGGGCATGATAAGCCACTATAGAAGACAATGGCCAACCTATACAAAAAAATCATCAAGCACAACAATTAAAGAAATATAAAAGCACCTAAACACCATAACAATAAAAGAAATAAAAATCCTCATTACACATCAATAAAATTAACACCAAAACTGCAAAAGAATAAAAATTATGTTACACCAAAATACTATAAGACAATTAAATAAGCACCTAATCAACAAAATTATTCAAGAAATAAAACCGCTAACCAATACTAAAATGTAATAAAAACAAACCATACAAATACCAAACAATTTAGTGAAAACAATAAAGAGAAATAGAAAACATACTGGTTCAATCAATTGTAAATAAACATTTACAAAAAAATGCATTGCCTGTCACTATATTTATCTGTACCCTAAAGGGACACAGGTGAATACATTAGCAGTCAATGGGCAATCAAAAACATTACAGAAATACAATAAAAAAATCTAAAAAAAATACAGTTACATACATTCAATATTTATCTGACCTTTAGAAGTCTTCACCCCCCAAATCTTGGCGTATCAGGAAGCTCTCGACCTGCAACATCATCCACTGCAATCCAACCATCCTCCTTGAAGATCAGCATTAGGTACAAAAATCTTCTTTCTTTCATCTTCTTTTTCCATTTTTCAGTAATGCACAATGAAAGAAAATTAAGTCTGGATGCAACAAAGAGGATGTAAATCCTACCGTACACAGTCCTCAATATGTGAATCGCAAACTCTCACTCTCCCATAGCCCATAGCCAATCCTCTCGATTGGCCTCTACATGCTGCACCAAATGGAGCAACCCTCATTTGGAGCAGCAGGAGAGAGTGAGACTGCATATGGACTTCATTTTCTTTCATTGTGCATTACTGCATGTATATTATTATCACCGTTATTTGTTTTGGATTCTATATATTTTGTTGGGGATGCAGGGTTAGAGAAGTACCTTTGGTCCTAATGGACCTGATGGAATGGGCCTGAGGAAGGGGTCTTAACCAAGAAACATTGCCCCCTTACATCCCTCCTCCACCTTTTCCCCCACGTTCCCCTTGTTGTTTTCCCTATCTTTCCCCCTTCCCCTGTGTTTTTCCTCCACACATTTTTGGTCATTTTTGTATTTTTGTGATAATCACATATATTATTTAATTTTTTTCTTGTGCTTCTATTATTACTTTATTTTTGGCTTATTCCAACGTTTGATAGTATTCTATAAGTCAGTAAGCGCTGGAACATGTATTTAGGCCTTATATAGGGCATCCGACATCACATTTTAGGGTCAGATGGTGCAGCTCCAATCCGATTGGACGCTATATAATGTGACCAGCTTTTTTTAAAAAAGAATGTGACAAAGGGAGGTACACCACATCCTTAAAACCACATGGCTCATATCACATGGTATTACAGCCAATGGGATTGCAGACAATCTCATTGGTTCCTGTACCATACTGTATGATACGTTCCATTAGTTTTTAAGGATGTGACATCATCCCTTAAAGTGATCAATAGCAGTGGAGCCACAAAACCTGCCTCCACAGTAGCAAGTTTGGCCAAGGTGGTAATGTGTGTAGTTAGCAGACCTGAGTGCTAAAGAGCTGCATAGAAGGAAGAAGTCCCTATACAGTACCCACCCCACCCCTCTACAGGGCAAGGTTCAAGTAGGTTTTAAGGGGTATGGGGCATGGAATGGCTTGGCCAAGCACAGTTCATGAAATTGAGTGGCCAATATCTACAACCGCTCCTCCAGTATGTAGCCCTTCCAATCTGCCAACCCTCAGTGCCGCAGATTACCTGAATCTCAAACATTGATGTCCTCGGATTTTCATGGGTGTTGGGGTTTTTCGGACTCTGTTAGGTTAGGTGTTTTAAATAGTGCGTTTCAATAGCGGTACATGAAATACTGGGTGTATCTTCTAAGAAGCAGGTAACTGAGGACAATCGGCTAAAGGGTTCATTTTTTTGAGTGATAGAATATGGCTAAAAACTTTGGAGCAAACTTATTTGGGGTGTTATTTAAAGATATGTCCTGAGTGGATAGCCATACTCGCTCACCCAGTCATCTGACAATCCACAAATTTCTTGTCTCTGATCTTGCTTGACGCAATTGACTTGCTAAACTCTTATGAAGAATAACACAGAAGAAAATGTAGCATAGTTTGGGAGCTCTGCCAACGAACTGGATGATTAATGGAGGCAATTAAAATAAACTTTATCGACTGTCCAATAGGACATAAAATATAAGTGGCTAAAATGAGTATTAAACGCAAGCTTGATCCTGTATAGAACACTGTAGTGAATGCTCAGAATCATAGGTAATAGGTTGTTGCAAGGTAAGTAAATATCCTGTCAGCAATAACAATTTTGTGGGTGTGTAGATCCACAGTAGAAAGGACAATCTAAATATCCCCTGCCCTTTCATGAAGAGTATGAACCATAGGGTAAGTCGATAATCAGACTGTAGCTGAGAATGTGCCTTCGGAATAAGGAATCCATGGAAGAGGTAAGTGTGTTGTGACATTTTACTCTTGCTTGGTCTGCCTTGTTATAATGGTGTGTAAACTACACTGGCGACACACTTTATTCGAGCTCGGCTAGTCCCACGAATTCGGGTATACCCGGGTGTATTGAGGTTTGTGACTGTTTTCTGCCCGAGTGCATTGGGTTATTTTCCAGGCAGGGATTGAAGCATTTTATTCCCGCTGGCTGCAATACTGCACAGTATATATATATACTGCATTACAATTCATGAATTTATGCCATCTGGTAGAAACGCGAAGCATTGCAGCCTATTAAATCCTAATCATTATCATTTAACAGATCAGCCGCCCATCAGCCAGGCATGAACCCAGGCTGGGAAGGCAAACGCAACGGGGCTTGTCAGAGGTGAGGAGTGGCGCATTCCAGGTATCTGCCAGGTACATACTGGGTATTTGCTCGAATAAAGTGTGTCGGTGCAGTAGTGCCTCTATAGATACATAGGGAAACATCCCTGTCACAACAGATGGGTATAACGTAGATGAGTGTTAATAAACGTTGTAATAATGCAGACACTGATTCTGACAAAATACGGGTAATGTCAGGCTATCGAGCACTCCATGTGGGACCGATCACGATCCTACCCCAATGATAATGACTAAACTAAGGTAGGTGATTCTGAAGTGTGAAGTAGATACTGTGATGCTTCACAGCGGATACGATGTTTATCATACACTAAGTATGTGTAACGTGGTTGTGTGTAAACACACGCTATGGTAATGCAGAAAGGGATTCTGGCACAAGCCGGAGCATGCTGGCAGGCTAACGAGCAAACGCCGTGTGAGTCAGAGCGCGTTCCTGCGTTGAGAGGGAAGCAACCAATTAGCCACTCTTATGAACATTTTTTTTGTAACAATCTCTCTTTTTTACTGGCAGCAACACATACAGACATGCGTAAAGTGGTGTCATAGGCACATGACAACATTTCTTATCTGGGTTCGACAAGGTGTTGGCCAATAGAGTAAGCGCTGAAAAGAGGGTAGGGGGAAGCGAGAAGGGGGTGGGGGTGGAGTGGGGACCAGGGGAAAGGGGGAGGCAGACAAACAGGGGGGGAAATGGGGCGGGGTAGGGGAAGGGGTTTCGGGGGGTTTCTGACCTCTTCCT
The DNA here is from genome assembly GCF_040206685.1 of Ascaphus truei. Taxonomy (NCBI): domain Eukaryota; kingdom Metazoa; phylum Chordata; class Amphibia; order Anura; family Ascaphidae; genus Ascaphus; species Ascaphus truei. The sequence goes on along the minus strand of NC_134483.1, from coordinate 136,435,477 downwards.
CCGCCTTGGTCCGCCATCTTCAGGCCTAATGCAGGCCTAGTCCTTGCGGCCCGCTCCAGGGATCCTAAGTGTTCCAGAACTGTGGCATTTTTTTGCGGAGCATGGCTGTGAGTTTTTCCATAGACATAACTTTGTCTCTCCGTCTAAGTACCGTGCTTCTCGCGGGGGCCTTAGTCTGCTTCCAAGCCGCCATGACTGAGCATCTGGCTGCGGTTAGAATGGATGTTACCAGTCTGCACATGGGGGGGGAAGGTCATCGATAGGTTTGCTCAGCACAAGAGTCAAGGGGTCCAGGGGTCAAGGGGGAAAAGAAGCCTGTGGTCTCTTGGAGAAGCGTCTGGATCATAGTCCAGTACCTCCGGATCTCTGGACACTGACACCAAATGTGGGCCATGTCGCCCTTTTGACCACATCCTCTCCAGCACAGGTCAGGGGTGCCAGGGAAGATCTGGCTCAGCCTAGCCGGGGTCAGGTACCACTGAAATAAAATTTTATAGATATTCTCTTTTGTCACTGTACAAATTGAAGTCTTTGCGGCCAATTCCCAGATATCCTCCCACTCGTCCATATCTATTGGTATGTTGAGGTCCTCAGACCATTTTTGCATATAGTGGTGGGTCGGGGGGTCGGTTGCCGACTCCATCCCCCTATAGATCTCTGAAATTAGACCTCTTTGATAAGTACCTTTGCTGCATAGAGACTCAAATCTGGTTAGTGAGGGGAATTTGGAATTTGGGGAAAGGGATAATAGAAAATGCCTAATTTGCAGGAACTTGAACAAATGGTGATCTTGTGATTGGTATTTATCTCGAAGTTCCTGGAAGGAGAGGATCTCCTCTTTCTTCAGCAGATCGGCGACCAGCCTTATAGCAAGACCTTTAAATTGGTCGAATTGTCTTTTAGAACACCCAGATGGGAAGTGTGGGTTTTCAAAGATAGGGGTGAGTTGAGATGGGGTAGCTAACAGGCCATACTTCCCTTTGCTTTTAAGCCAGATGTCCCATGTGCATCTCATTGCCCCTAGATCAAACCTCCGCGGTCCTCCCTCCCTTCCTCCCGAGGACCATAGTTGAACCTGGAGAGGGATGGGAGCCGCGTGATGTGATTCTATTGCTAGCCAGCAGGTGGAGGCCGGGTCGTAAATTCCAAAATACAGCCTGCTTCAGCTGAGCCGTAAGATAGTATCTGACCACGTCAGGTACCCCCAGACCTCACTCGTTTTTGGGGAGAGCATCACTGATCTTGGGACCCTTGGTCTCCTATCGTTCCAGATAAATTGGAACATAAGGGCCTGGATGTTGTTCAGGGCTTCTAGTGGGACAACTACAGGGAGGGTTTGGAAGGAATAAAGTAGTCTCGGGAGAATGTTCATTTTTATTGAAACTATTCTTCTAAACCAGGAAATTTGGAGCTTTTTCCCCGATTCTTGGTCTATTTTGATTTGGTCAAACAAGGGGGGATAGTTGTATTGGTATAGGGTTCGTAGGTGCTTGAGATTTTAACTCCGAGGTATTTAATGTGAGTGGTGCTCCACTTATATTTATAATTAGATTGTAGGAGTTTCCACTCCGGGTCTGGGAGGGATATGTTGAGGGCTTCTGACTTATCCATGTTAACTTTATAGTCAGAGACCGTGCCGAATTGGTACAATAATCTTTGAAGATTAGGGAGGGAGATATGGGGGTCAGCGAGGGCCAGAATCACATCATCGGCAAACAGAGAAATGTTGTATTCTTTTTCAGCAATTCGAATCCTCTTAATGCTTTTTTCTTCTCTTATTTTAGCCGCTAGCGGTTCAATTGTGAGGGAGATTAGCAGTAGGGAGAGCGGGCAACCCTGTCTTGTCCCATTTCTGATCGTGATTGGATCCGAATAGCCACCAGAGATTTTAACATATGCTGTATGGGAAGGGACCACAGAAACCAAACTTCAGCATTGTTTGATCTAGGAAGGACCATTTGATTCTGTCGAAAGCTTTTTCTGCATGGAGGCTAAGAATCATTGCTTTGGTTCCTGTAAGATGCACATGGTCGATGATATCCACAATTTTGCGAGTGTTGTCAGAGGCCTGTCTACCTGACACAAAACCTACTTGATCCACATGTATGAGTCGTGGGAGAATTGGGTTGAGCCTGTTTGCCAAGATCTTGCTGTAGATTTTAAGATCGGTGTTTAGGAGGGAGATTGGTCTATAATTACCACAGAGGAGGGGGTCTCTACCCTCCTTATGAACATTTTTAAGTGAAGATACCAAGGAGGAGAGGCAGTACTGGAGACCATTCCTGTTCAAAGGTAGTATCTTTGGTTGACATGCAAATGTGGCATAGAAAGTTCAGTGATTGGTAGTGCATGCTGGGAATTTTTATAAGAGAACTCTGCGGTTGCTAGAAAGGTAGTCCAGTCTGACTGGAGGGTGCTAGTAAAACACCTACAGTAAGATACTGGTCCAAGGTTTGGATCAGATGTTTTGCTTGTCCATTAACCTTTGGGTGATAGCCCGACTGTAAGAGATGTGTACAGAGGTGCATATAATGGAGAACGATTAGGGTGAAATTATATCTTGGCTTTATTGAGCCTGTTCCTTTATCCGGGAAAACATACAAAAACAACAAAATAACAAACCCCTATCCCTTTGGAAGGGCTAACTTACTTCCCCAGACCATATATGCTAGACTTGTGGGATATTCCAATTACCTACTGTACCTATCATCCCAAAGTCTCAGGAGGTACCTTAAGCAGGTGGCCCTCCATGTCAGTCTCTGGCAGGTTCCTGGGTCCTCTGTGTCCAGGAAATATAGGTGTCTGGGTGTCTTGATCTCAGCACACCTTTGTACTCAAGACAGTTTCTGTGTGCTGGCTTCACTGGTTTCCTGTGTCAGTCCAATTGTGCTCAGGAACCTCTCTCCTATTTCCAACAGGAGGCTTTTCTTAGCAGTCTAATGTGGCTAGGTGGAGTCTAGTTAATTGCCTGTCTGCAATTAACCATCTCCCTGCTTGATATAGAGTCAGTTTCTCTCAAACAGTGATAAGTCCCTGTTACATACCTCCCCTTTTGGTGGGAAGCTTGGGCTTACCACGGTCGCAGCCCATCCTTCCATACTCACTCGATATATCTCTGCAGCTCGAATGAGAGTGGATGGATTATGAGAATCCTCAGTCCCGCTGGGATTGGAACCCTTCTTCCATGTTATTAGTGTCTCCTCCAGAAGGTGCTTGAGATCTGCACTCAGTCGCTCGAGGAGGACTTTTTCCAAATACAGTCTTTCTACTGACATCTTGCAATGCCACTGTCAGCTTACTTTTTAATTCTGTCTGATGTCGGGAATCTATTTCTACTATCCTTGACTCATGCCATTTCATGCTATTACCTAAAGAGTATTCAAGAATAGCTATTTGAGTTTTCAGCTCTTGAAGCTGTCTTTCTGCACTTCTTTTTCCACTCTGAAGTTGCCAGTTCAGCTTCTTTGGAGTTGAGTTGCAATTCAATATCTCACTGTTGATTCAGAACAAGAATTAAATCTGTTTCCTTTTCTCTATTTCTGATCTGCTGCTGCCATTGCTCCTCCCGTATGTTGTCCAGCTGCAGCCGAGCCCTCTCATTGTCCATGTGGTCCAGAAATTTTCAGGCATCGGCCATTTTGGCCTCATAGCACAGTGTCAGGTTGACCAGTGAATGAACGGACACCTCTTCACTCTCTTCCTTTTTGGCGAGCTGTATCTTGAGGTCAGCAATCTGTTTCTGCAGAACTTCAAGAGTCAGGGATGTGTATTTAGCTGTCAGCTTTAGCTCTTCCACTTGTAAGCTTTGCTGCAAGTCCAACTCATCAGCGAGAGATCCCAGTTTCTTGAGTGCATCCTGCAATTCTTCTCACAGGGTGTTCATATCTTCACTGTGCTTTCTCTGAGATTGCTTCCACATATTCTTCATTATATTGTGGAGCTCTGTGAATTTCTTCGCTAGGGCCGCAGCTGCTTGCCTCAATTTCTGGACCTTCTTTTGCTCCCTCTTGTACCAAGTCACCTGGCCTTTAAGCTTGGCCTCGAGCAAAGCTCTGAATAGCCTTCAGTTCCTCATGCTGCTCTGTGGGGACACACTTGGTAATTGGACGTTCCTGCAGCACATGTACTTCTTTAGCAGACTGTAGATTTTCTTCCTGCAGAGTCGCTGCTTCTCCTCTGCATTCTGGAGGTGTGTACGCAGACCTTGCAGCTGGATTTGCAGTATGTGCTCGGCTTGTGTGTGTTGCTCCAATGCTTCAAACTTTTCATCTGCCAATATCTTTATTTTTTGTAGCCTGTGCAGCTTTTCCTTCTTTTCATTGACGTGGTCAGTCAAATCAGAATTTTCTTCTTTCAGCCTTGTATTTTCTCTTTATACAGACTCTATAAATTTGAGGGCCTCTTCATAGTCCTCTTTCTTTTATTTTTTTATTTCAATTTTTTTATTGTTTTTCACAAAATACACACATATCATACATTTCGTTATACAAACATTGGAGGAGTACTAACTGTCATGTACAACACAGTAAATATTCACGCATCATTGTTCCTGTTTAAGTTAAATATGTAACTAGTTGTGTTGAGTATTGCCTATTCACATACCATTAGGTACATTAAAATGGAAGCGGCCGCTTCTTTGTGTACATCTTTTATTGTCAGGGAAGAAAAAAGAAAGGATAGGGGGAGAGAGAGGGGTGAAAGGAGAGGGGGAGGAAAGTAGAGTTGGGGAGGGAGAGAAAGGGAGGGGAGGAGGGGGGGAAGGGGGGAGGACCAGCCCAATTGGCCCCTTAATTTTTTCCAATAGCTTTCGTAGTAGTCTGTTACACACCTGGCCATATTTCCCATGTCTTATGGAACTTGTCCATTTTTTGGGTTAGTATTGCTGTAAGGAGCTCCATCGACTTTATTTCGCGGAGTCTTCGTAGTATTGTCTGTTTGGATGGTGGATTTATTTTTTTCCAGGTAGCTGCCACACAACAGTGAGCTGCCATGAGTACGTGTATTGTCATTTTGTTTTCTGCCGTCTCTAGCTCGTCAATTGGTTAAGCCAGCACCATGGTCAGCGGGTCCATCTCAACCTCCACCCCCAGGTATTCTCGGATTAATGATTTGATCATGACCCAGAACACCTGAATCTTTGGACAATTCCACCAGATGTGAGCCATATCTCCTCTTTGTCCGCATCCCCTCCAGCACAAATCTGGGGTCCCGGGGAAGATCTGGCTCAACCTACTCGGGGTTAAGTACCATTGAAATAGAATTTTATAAATGTTCTCTTTGGTGGTGGTGCATATTGATGTTTTGGAAGCTGCCTCCCAGATATCCTCCCAGTCTTCCCTATCGATCTCTATGTTCAAATCTTCCGCCCATTTGAGCATATAATTGTGTTGGGAACAACCTGCTGTTCTTGCCAGACCCAGATACACTTCCGAAATCAACCCCTTACAGTAATATCCTTTCCTGCACAGGCGCTCAAAATTTGTTAATGGTTGAAATGTTAATTCTTTGGAAAGAGTTTGCAGGTAATGCCTGATCTGCAGGAAGCCAAATATTGGCAGGTTCACTGTTTGGTGTTTTTTCTCTAGTTCCTGAATCGATAGGATCTTTCCGTTTCCTATAAACTGCTCTGCTACCATTATCTTTAACTTTTTAAATTCACTGAGTCTCTGTGGGAACAAGCCTGGGGGGAACTCCGGGTTGTTAAATATGGGCGTTAGTTGTGAGGGTGAGGCCGTTAGGTTAAACCTATCTTTATTTTTAGTCCATATTCTCCATGTACATTTCATTGCTCCCAGCTTTAATGTTTCTGAGAAGGTTTCCCTACCCCTCTCGGTCCACAGGATGGCCGGGAGTGAGAGAGGTCTCGCATAGGCAGACCCAATCCAATCCAACAGCTTGTGGTTGGATCGTTGTTCCACATTATAACTTGTTTGAGTTGGGCCACCAAATAATATTTCATGATATCCGGGACTGCCAAGCCTCCGCTTTCCTTTGGTGCTAGCAAGATAGTTCTAGCTACCCTTGGTCTTTTATTTTGCCAAATAAATTGGAAGATTTTGTTTTGCATATTTTTGAGTTCACCTAGTGGGATATCAATAGGGAGAGTCTGGAAGTAATACAGAAGTCTTGGTAGGATGTTCATTTTTACCGTGGCTATTCTTCCTAGCCAAGATATCTGATATCCATTCCAGCTTTGAAGGTCTTTTTTTAGTCTCTCAAATAGGGCTGGGTAATTGTATTGAAATAGTGTTTTGTACTCCCGTGTTATTTGTATTCCTAGGTATTTGATTTTTGTGGAGCTCCACCTATAATTGAAATTTATTTGCAGTAATTTGACCTCGGGGTGGGGTAGGGATATATTTAATGCTTCCGACTTATCCATATTAGTTTTGTATCCCGAGATTTTGCTGAATTTGTCTAATTGTGAGTGTAAATTCGGGAGTGAGGTCAAGGGGTTGGCCAGAGTCAGGATAATGTCATCAGCAAAGAGGGATATCTTATAGTTTGTCCCCCCAATTTCAATACCATTTATATTTTTATCCTCTCTAATTGTTGCTGCCAAGGGTTCGATAGAGAGGGCAAATAGAAGCGGAGACAAGGGGCATCCTTGTCGGATACCATTCTTAATGTTTATAGGGTTTGCGTCTCCTCCTGGGAGCTTCACGACGGCCGTGGGACTTTTGTACAGGGCTCTGACCCCTGCCAGATAGTGGCCCTTAAATCCGAATTTGATTAATGTTTGATCTAAAAAGTCCCATCTGATCCTATCGAATGCTTTTTCCGCATCTAGACTCAATAGGATGGCCTTCGTGGATGAGAGATGTACATGGTCGATTATGTTAATGATTTTCCTGGTATTATCTGAGGCCTGCCTGCCGGAAATAAACCCGAATTGATCTATGTGTATTAGGCTTGGTAGTATGGGGGTTAATCTGTTGGCTAAAATTTTACTGAAAAGTTTTAGATCCGAATTAAGGAGGGCTATGGGGCGATAACTACCGCACTGTAGTGGGTCTCTCCCTTCCTTTGGTATGACTGCTAGAGTGGCCTTAGACATAAATGCTGGGATGGTTGTTCCCTCCAGAAACTCGTTGAACATATCAAGGAGATATGGAGCTAGAATTAGCTTGAATGTCTTATAATATTGATTGGAGAACCCATCTGGGCCTGGCGTTTTGCTAGGTTTTAGTTGGGAGATGGCATTTAAGAGCTCCTCTTGGGAGATTTCTTTGTTTAGTTCTGCAAGATCCCCTTCTGAGAGGCTTGGAAGGTTACATGAATCTAAATATTTAGCTATAGCTTCCTCGTTAGAGGATCTATTTTTTGGGAACTTTAGATTATATAATTTAGAGTAGAAGTCTGAGAATTCGGCTGCTATCTGTTTCTCGCAATATGTTTTGGCACCTATCTTTGTTTGTAAAGCTGATACTTGGGCTTTATTTTTCAGACCTCTTAGCTTGGATGCTAATAACCGGTCGGCCTTATTCCCTTTATCGTAGTATTTTTGCCTGGTCCACCGCAGCGCCCTCTCCACCTCATCGAGTTGTATCTGTTTGAATTCAGATCTGGCTTTATCTAATATTTTGAGTAATTTTTTTTTGAGGGATTAGTTTTATGTTTTTGTTCCAGTAATTGGACCTTTCCCGCCAATTCGTTGTACAATTTCTGTCGTGCTTTTTTCTTGTATGAGGCTATGGAAATGATATTCCCTCTGATTGTAACCTTATGGGCCTCCCATAGCATCGCTGATGACTCCACGGAGCCCTTGTTCAGTGTAAAGTATTCTCTGAGTTTTTGTTTAATTTCTATTTCTACATCTGGTTGGTTTAACAGAGAATCATTTAGTTTCCAGTTGTATTGGCTATTTTTATAGAAGGGGAGGGAGAGCGTCAGCGAGACCGGGGCGTGGTCCGACCAGGATATTGATCTTATATCTGACTGGGAGGTTGCCTGGAAGATATCCTTAGTACCCAGAAAATAATCAATCCTTGAGTAGGTCTGGTGCGGGGGGGAGAAGTAGGAGTAGTCTCTCTGACCCTGGTGCTGAGCTCACCAGATATCTATTAATGCGAACTCTTTCAGTATGTTACGGAATTCCCTAGCATTTCTCTCCGTAGCATGAGGGAGGGGGTATCTAATGTGCTCATCCTGTCCTGGTCGGGGTCTACAAGCATATTTAGGTCTCCGACCAACAACAGTGTAGTTCTAGGCTGGGGAGCTAGGCTGTCACAAAGTTCTCTCAGGAAGTCAGCTTGGGCCTCGTTTGGGGCGTATATATTGACCATAGTAATATCCACCCCGGACAAGGTGCCTTGGAGGATAAGAAATCTGCCTTCCGGATCTGCAGTTTCTTTTTTAAAAGAAAATTTAACATTTTGTTTGAACAAAATAGCTACCCCTCTCTTTTTGGTTGGGCAGGATGCATAGTAGGTCTGAGGGTAATATCTCTGGAAGGTATTGGGGGGGGTTGTCGTGTTAAAGTGAGTTTCCTGTAAAAACAGGATGTCTCCCTTCGTCTTTTTGAGCTCCTGAAGAGCGAGCCGTCTTTTAAGTACTGAGTTTAGTCCTCTGACATTTAGGGATATTAGTTTAAGTGTTGTGTTATGGGCCATTGTTACCTGGATGGTATTTCAGGGCTTCTGTCTGTCCCTTCACTTTCCCAAGGTGGTGGGCGTCTCTACAGTCATACCTTGTCTTGACCTCTGAGTGGGCTTTTTGTGGAATCTTGGTTTCTGGAGACCCTGGCCATCTGCGTATGTGCTCGTCCCTGCTGGGTGTGTGTGGATAGAAAAACAGGGTTGTGTTCATTTTTATGTGCGACTTTTCTTTTGTATAGAGTACCTGGTGCTGATGAGAGTTGGTTCTGCAAGATCGTCCCCTGTGTTCTCTGGGCACGTGGATGGCTGGGGGGGCATGGGGGGGATGGGGGAGGAGAGGAAAGAGAGGGGGGTGAGAAAAGAGTGGAAAAAGAAAAGAAAGTGGGCTGTCCAAGAGCCCAGTTTTAGAGACCCTCATCTCTCTAAGGATGAAGGTAGTAGGCCTATTGCCTCTGGGAGACTTCCCTGAGCGCCGCTCTCTGAGAGCCATCAGGGAGGCCGGAGAGCCCTCCTTCAAAAGGCATTGCAACTAAACATATTAAATCACATAAAACTTGTTCAACCATATAACTTCCGGGTCTAACGTTGTGGGACCCTTAACTAATTGCTTTCATAACCTTATGCTTATATGTCATGCTAACCTCGGTTTGGCATAGGGGTAGGGATGTTCCCCAGCTAGGGGAGGGGGGGGGGCAGAAGTTGAGGGGGGGAGGGATATGACCAGGGGGGGGGAGGCAGAGAGGGGGGGGATAAACTGGGAAGAGGGGGGAGCACGTGAGGGTAGGAGGGGAAGGGTGTAGGGGATGGGAAGGGGGGGCACTGGGGGAGGAAGAGGTCTATACAAGTATCACCCCCTTGGGTACCTTTCCTGGAGCCCTTTCTCTTGTTTGCTTCTATGGTAGAAAGCCTAAGACCTATTTTGGGATCCCCCTTCTAAGGGCTTCTCGTTTCCTCCCCAGGTGAGCCCCCCAACTGTGCCCACCAACATTTGCTTGTATTGTCACTAGATGGCGCTGTTCCGCCGTTTTCATCTAGATCCCTATGTTTGCAGTTCCCATTACTTTGCTTGGGTCAGCTGCAACGTTAAGGGTACAAGGCGCACCCCGGGAGGAACCGAGCTGTTGTGGGTGAACCCCTTGGTGTAGAGGTGGTTCCAGGTAGGAATTTACAATATTTAACTAACACTGGATACATACGAGGGAGTTTTTTCATATAGCTTCAGTCCCCATATGTCTATCTTTGGGCTTGCCGTCAGCCTCTGTCTATTTTGGCCGGGTCTGACTCCGCAGAGACCGCCGGACCAGCTCCCGATCCATCACGGCAGGGGAGGGGGGGGGTGGGCAGGGAGCGAGAGGAGAGGAAAGGGGGGAGGGGAGAGAAATGTGGTTCCCCTCTCCCCAGACAATCATCCCCCCCCTCCCGCACAACCAAAGCCCCCCCCCGCCCCACCAAACATCATCACCCCCCGTCTACATCGGGTCTTCTGTCCGCCGCTCCCTGCTCTCATCCTGAGACTCTTTCTCACATTCCCGGCAGAGGCCAAGAGCGCCGACACTCCGAAGGAGAGCGACTTCATCTCGCAGCAGGTAAGTGGAGATCCACCAGGGGAGGTAGACAGGGGAGCTATTTCTCTCTTTTATCCAGGGGGAGGGAGATCTGGGGGTAATGGGGGGCGCAGTCCCTGCCGCCTCCGTAGGGTCGGGGCAAGTTCTGAGTCTCGATTATTATTCTTCCCCCACCTGGTTTCGCTGGGTTGCGATTCTCTGGGAAGTTCGCGGTACCTTCTCAGTTGTTCTTTGGTTCTGAGCGCCGTCAGCTTCTTCATGGGCAGATCCTCCGCTCGCCTGCGGGATGCCCAGGCCTCTCATAAATCTCGGGATTTGTTCCGGGTAGGATAGAGTGTGGTATTTCCCTCCTGATTGCACAACGATTTTGAATGGGAACCCTCAACGATATTTTAAGCTGTTTTCTCTCAGTTTCTGCAGGAGGGGTTTTAACTCTCTTCTCCTGTCTACAGTTTTCCTCGAGAGATCACTATAGATTTCGATTCGTGTGTTGCGGAATTGTAAGGCTCCCTTGTCTCTACTGGCTGCTAATAATTTCTCCTTCGCAGAGTAGTAATGGAATTTAATCAGGACATCTCTGGTCCTCTTGGGGTCAGTAGATTTTGGCCCCGGGGCTCTGTGGGCCCTATCCATCTCCAGTTTATCAGGGGATAATTCCGGGACTAGGTGGATAAATAAGTCTGTCAGGTAAGTGCGGAGCTGGTCCGTCTCCACGGACTCCGGGACATACCTTATTCTCAGGTTCTGCCTCCGGTCGCGATTTTCTTGATCTTCGGCACTTTCCTTTAATTCCCTTATTTCCCAGTGTAACCGGTTTATTTCGTCCTCTGCGGAGGATTGGGCCTGCTCCAAGGCTTCCACCTTATGGTTCAGAGTGTCCGTCTTAGCAGCCAGGAGGTTCATATCACTCCATAAGGTGTTGACCGCTTTAGTCAGGTCATCCTGGATTTCTTTCCTCATTCTCGTGAAGAGGTTCTTCAGGTATTCTTTATTAATGTCGATGTTTGCCATTTCTGGCTGCTGTGTTCTACCTGGGTCTTCCCGCGTGCGAGTCAGGCCACCGTCTTGCGAGTCCTCGCAGCTCCCTGCGGGTCACTGGTTTGGGGTAAAGTAGCTCGCGACTGTTTGCTGGGCTGCTTTTTTGCCCTTGCCGCTCATGCTCTGTATGTTCCCCTGTCTGCTTATGGTCCCCACTTTATTATTTTTATTCCCTTTTATTTAAGGGGGGGGAGGTGTGAGAGTGTTGCGGAGCTTCTGGGGTGTTTCTGAAGCTGCTGAGTAGTTGTTTATTTATTTATTTGGCTCAACGCTGTGTTACTGGGGAGGTAGGGGGTTGTGGCACACTGAGGCTCAGGCAGCAGTTGAAAGTTGATGGTTGGGACAGGCAGCTGTATACCCCTTTAAGGGGAGATGGTGCCTCAGTGGAGTATTCCTTTAAGATGGCCGCTTCCTCCCCTGCCGCCACGTGGTGGGTCTAACAGCTCCTGCAGCCAGGGGGTACTCTCCCCTGCCGGGATAGCCTGATGGGGGTATGTTTATTTATTTTATTTATTCTGGGGGGGGGGGGGGCAAGCGGAGACCGGGACCGCAACGGGGAGATGCTGCTGCAGCTCCGGCTTCCCCTCGGGGCCGCGGGAGGCCGCCACGGGCGCACTTCAAGGGCAGCGCTCGCAGGGGGGGAATCCCCAAGCCCCGCAGTTAGAGTGGACTCCGCGGGACACTCAGAGCTTAGCCCCGTCGCCTCTCCTACCTCCCGCACCGCTCCTCCAGGTGTTTCTTCTGACTTTTTCACGCGAGTCAGGGGGAGACTTCTACCGGGGGTCGGGGCTCACAGGAAGCCTCCCAGAGCGCCGGCAACCCCTCTCCAAATCGGCGGAGAAGGTACGTCTTGTGCCCAGCTGGTCTTAGGGGTTCAGGATTGTAGGTTTTGGGGGGGATTTGTTTATTTAGTTGCTATTTTTATAAGTTATAAGTTGGAGGGGCTCTGGAGCCAATCTCTCAGGCAGCCATTCCTCTTGACGTCACAGGAAGTCTCCCGTCCTCTTTCCACTTATACACTTCTGAGTTGAGACACCCGGTCTATTGTCATGAGACTTCTATCTCTTGGTTGAGGGTGTGAAGCTACAGAGAGACTTTAAGATCCATAAGGATTAGACTTAAAGACTGAGGATAGCTTGTTGAGAGATTTCCAGCTCCTCAGCGAGACTGTGAAGTTCATTTTTAGAGACTTCCAGTTCTGTGCAGCAACTGCTGATCTCTTGGTGTGAGGAATCCAGGGCTATGTGGAGAGTATGAACCTCATTCTGCGATATGTCCACCTCTGCCCGGACACTGTTGACCTGATGGTGTGAGGTATTCAGTTCTATGTGGAGAGTGTGAACTTCATTCTGAAAGACTTCCACCTCTCTATGGCAATTGTGAACCTCTTGCTGAGAGAGACTAATCTCTTTCAGTGCCTCCTCATACTTCTGTTTCAGATTAGCAATCATTCTATCAGATTTGCTCTGTTTTTCCACGATTGTGGCATTAATAGCATTCACAGTATCTAGCGCAGTCTTTATATCCTCTAATTCGTTCCTGACCAAAAAGTACATTGTGAGCACAGTCTTCTGTAGCTCAGCATTATGTTCTCTCTTCAGTTTTACTTGTTCACAGACATGCCTGGCAGTTTGCAGTGCATCGTCAGGGCTAGTCAAGGGATCGTCACTCACTGGTTTCGGCTCCGCTTCCCTGGTGTGGTTGGTTTAGGGTTACTCACAGTTAGCACCGGACAGACACTTCTTTGGGTTACACGACTTCTGCCTTGGGGCCTCTGGATATTCTGTCATCCGCATGACAAATCCTCCATTTTCTCTTGGCTGCAGGGATTCTCGATTCCTCTTTTTTTCTGCGGGGTTTGCGGATGTGTCTGTTCCTTCCATGGTAAGTGAAGAACCCCTTTCTTCTTTTTTTGCCTCTGTTTTGGACAACTCCGTCCCATCAGGGATACTGGGGACTCCTTCATTAATTGAACTTTCAAATATGTATTCACCAGGGTTTTCTTGCTTTTGCGTTAGCTGTATTGGTATCGAAGTCAGGGACCGCAGTACACCAGTGGAAACATGTGGGAACAAAACACACAAATAATAGTGCAACTCTGTGAAGACAACACTAAGATCTCAAATAGATCTCAAATAAAGAGTCTTAAGCCACTCAGGCTAATGGGGGGCACAATGAGACAAATGAAGAGTCACAAAAGTAAGAGCAACACTTGAATATAATTCTAATATACACAACATGAGAATGGATGCAGTGGGAACTTACAAGAAAGCCCCAATTAATGGGCAAAATGTGTAACAACACAATAGTGTCCTTTGTGAGGAGATTAGAACCTGTAGGTGGTGATTCTTGTCGATGGTGTCATGGCTTCTTTTAGTAAACTCTATGGCCCATTGGTATGTAAGAACATAAATCATCTAAGTTAGGGGTACTGATAAATCATTTAATGTATCTAACGATCACAGCAAACATTTGTTTTGCACATGTTTTAATGTACCATTGAGATGTACCATTTTAATGTACCACTGACTAATCTGTGTGGTTGATTTGAAGTGCTGGTTGTTTAATGTGTGTGCAGTTAGAACCAGAAGGAAAGGGAAGTACTGGGTATACTAGCAGGGGTGGCTGTTTTTTGGGGAGTGTGCAGTGGGTTCATCTATTTTTAAAGTGTGCTGTAATTTGAAGCCTGTAACTTTTTTTTCCCTTTCTCCTGCCTGAGGCAGAGTGGGTGTGGTTGGTTAATTGGCTGGCCTAACACCTGCAGTGGGTGGGGTTAGTTAATTGATAACCTAACACACATGGTGGGTGTCCCTATTTAAACAGAGGCTTCTAACGAATCCTGAGCTTGCGTGTACTGACTAATCTGTGTGGTTGATTTGAAGTGCTGGTTGTTTAAAGTGTGTGCAGTTAGAACCAGAAGCAGTTTGAACAAGGAAGCGGTTAAACAAGGTATAGTTTATTGAAGTACAATTTACTGTTAGTACTTCTAAACTTCATAGTTGCTATAATGAGCAGGATTGAAAATGCCACTCAATGCTGATCTTGCCACATGTATGTGCACTTGAAGCAGCTGTTCCAAGGAGCATACCGCTGTGGGAAGTGGGAGCGGGTGGTCTCTTTAGAGTCAGAGATTGCTGATCTGAAGAGGCAACTTGCAATATTGAGGGACATTGGCAATCTTGAAAGGGAATTAGAGGTCACTGAGCAGGCCCTTGCTTCGACTAGTGGTGCAGATGGTGGCGCTGTTAGTGAGGAGCAATTAGGTAGCTTGGTTGCTGATAGTGAGGAGCAGGAAAGGTAGCTGGGTGACAGTTAGAAGGGGAAGCAGGGGCAATAGGGAGAGGCAGGTCGTTTCTGAGCTGACACATCCCAATAGATTTGCCATGTTGAGTGAAGATATTGGGAATGTTGGGGCAGAAATGGCAAGGCTGGGGGAGACTAATTCTTTTAGCAGCCAGGGGAATATTTCCTCCAGCACAGTGGGGACTCAGGATGCTCATATACAAAGAAAGATTGTGGTGGTAGGGGACTCCATTATTAGGAAGGTAGATAGGGCAATCTGTTGCCCTGACCGCATGAACCGAACAGTTGTTGTCTCCCGGGTGCTTGGGTTCGGCACATTGCGGATCGGGTAGACAAATTGTTGGGGGGGCTGGGATTGACCGGCGGTCTTGGTACACGTTGGCACCAATAACAAAGTTAGAGAAAGATGGAGGGTCCTAAAAAATGATTACAGGGATCTAGCCCAAAAGCTTAAGGCAAGGACCACCAAGGTAGTATTTTCTGAAATACTACCAGTGCCATGCGCTACCGCAGGGAGACAATCAGAGATCATGGAGGTTAATGCATGGCTAAGAAAGTGGTGCAGGAAGGAGGGGTTTGGGTTTTTAGAGCACTGGGACTCCTTTTCTGAGAGGTGCCATCTATATTCTAGAAACGGATTGCACCTCAATGAAGAGGGATCTTCTGTGCTAGGGGGGAGAATGCTGAAAAGGTTGCAGGAGATTTGAAACTTGGGAGGGGGGAGGGGAATGAAACAGATAATTAACCAGATAATGAACTAAATGGAATAGATGAGGATACAAGGTGGTATGGAGGTAGAATGGGGGCAAGTGCAAGTTTGACAAGCAGTGAGACACCCATAGTAAATACAGATAATACTAGAAAACTTCTAAGACTAAACCAAGTGGGAGCAAAAAGGAAGGAGCAGATAAGATTATAGTACAAGCTGAAAAAAACTTAAATGCATGCTTGCTAATGCAAGAAGCCTGACAGATAAAATGGGGGAGCTTGAATTAATAGCTGCAAGGGAGCAATATGATATCATAGGCCTTACTGAAACATGGTGGGATGAAACTCATGACTGAACAGTTAATTTAGAGGGTTATTCGCTTTTTCAGAAGGATCGAAAAAAATAGAAGGGGAGGTGGAGTATGTTTTATATGTTAAACCGGATCTAAAACCTATTATAAGGGATGAAGTCTATGAAGGGATTGATGAAAATGTAGAGACTTTGTGGATAGAAATTAGCAGTGGAGATAAAAGTATAAAGAAAATGTTTGTGGGAATATGCTATAAACCACCAAATATCTGTGAGATTGAGGAAGCTAAAATACTTTTGCAAATGGAGAAGGCATCAAAACTGGGTCATGTTTGCATAATGGGGGATTTTAATTATCAAGACAGACTGGGGCAATGAGATTAGCGTTACAACAAAAGGAAACAGGTTTTTGGGGGTGCTTAAAGACAGTTATATGACCCAAATTATTGAGGAACCAACCAGGAGAGGGGCAGTTCTGGATTTGGTCATATCAAACAATGTAGAAGTAATAATAAATATTCAAGCCCTGGAACATTTGGGTAACAGTGATCATAACATGGTCTCATTTGAAATAAATTATCAAAAAACAGATTACTTGGGTTCAACAAAGACCTTAAACTTTAGAAAGGCAGATTTTAATAAACTGAGGTTTAATCTAGTAGTAACACAATGGGATGATGTTTTGCAGGGAAAAATGTAGAAGATAAATGGGCAGTCTTTAAAACATTGTTAGAAAAGCACACTTATCAGTGTATAACCTAGGGCAGGCCTGCCCAACTCGTAAAGCGAGAAGGGCCGAAATGCTCCAAGGAAAAAAAAATTGGGCTGCACGGGTAAAATCATCATCATCATCATCATCATCATCATCATCATCATCATCATCATCATCATCATCATCATCATCATCATCATCATCTCTCCTCCAGCACCTCTCATCATCATCCTCATATCTCCCCCAGAACCCCTCACTATCAACCTTTGCGATACTCCCCATCTATCTCTCATACCCCCATCTCTCCCCCTCACCCACACACATAATACTCCCTCTCCACAAACACACACTACCCCCCTGCACACCACACACATCCCACCCCCCTGCACCTCACATACTTCTCCCCCTGCACCTCACATCACTCTCCCCCCCTGCACCTCACATCACTCTCCCCCCCTGCACCTCACATCACTCTCTCCCCCTGCACCTCACACCACTCTCCCCCCCTGCACCTCACACCACTCTCCCCCTGCACCTCAAGTCACTCTCCCCCTTGCACCTCCAATCATCCCCCCTGCACCTCCAATCACCCCCATGCACTTCCAATGACCCCCCTGCACCTCCAACCACCCTCCCCTGCACCTCCAACCACCCTCCCCTGCACCTCCAATAACCCCCCCTGAACCTCCAATGACCCCCCCTGCACCTCCAATGACCCCCCCTTCACCTCCAATGACCCCCTCCTTCACCTCCAGTGACACCCCTGCACCTACAATGACCCGCCACACACCTCTAATGACCCCCCCACACCTCCAATCACCCCCCCACACCTCCAATCACCCCCCATGCACCTCTAATCACCTCCCCTGCAACTCCAATCACCCCCCTGCAACTCCAATCACCCCCCTGCAACTCCAATCACCCCTCCCCTGCAACTCCAATCACCCCCCTGCACCTCCAATCACCCCCCCTGCACCTCCAATCACCCCCCTGCACCTCCAACCCCCCCCCCCCCGCCCCTCCAATCACCCCCCCCTGCAACTCCAATCACCCCCACCTGCACCTCCAATCACCCCCCCTGCACCTCCAATCACCCCCCGCTGCACCTCCAATCACCCCCCCCTGCACCTCCAATCACCCCCCCCTGCACCTCCAATCACCCCCCCCTGCACCTCCAATCACCCCCCCGCGCACCTCCAATCACCCCTGCACCTCACCTCCCCTGTACCTCACCTCCCCTGCACCTCACCTCAATGCACCTCACTTCAATGCACCTCACATCACCCCCAGGACCGCAGGGAATTGCCGCCATTTTTTAATTTTTTTTTAATTTTTTTTTTTTTTTTTTAAATCTCATCGCGAGCCGCACCAATCCTAAGAAAAGACATTATGGCACTAGAGAGAGTGCAGAGAAGAGCCACCAAATTAATAAAGTGGATGGACATTCTAACTTATGAGTAGAGGCTAGCTAAATTAGATTTATTTACATTAGAAAAGACGCGTCTAAGAGGGGATATGATAACACTATACTAATATATTCAGGGACAATACAAGGAGCTTTCAAAAGAACTATTCATCCCACGGGCAGTACAAAGGACTCAGGGCCATCCCTTAAGGTTGGAGGAAAGGAAATTTCACCAGCAACAAGGAAAGGGTTCTTTACAGTAAGGGCAGTTAAAATGTGGAATTCATTACCCATGGAGACTGTGATGGCAGATACAATAGATTTGTTCAAAAAAAGGTTGGACGTCTTTTTAGATGGGAAAGGTATACAGGGTTATACCAAATAAGTATACATGGGAAGGATGTTGATCCAGGGATTAATCCGATTGCCAATTCTTGGAGTCAGGAAGGAATTCATTTTTCCCCTTAATGGGGTTTTTTGTTTGCCTTCCTCTGGATCAATATGTAAGTATAGATATAGGATAAAGTATCTGTTGTCTAAATTTAGCATAGGTTGAACTTGATGGACCTATGTCTTTTATAAAAATTATAATAGAATACATTGTTATATAGTTACATAGTAGATGAGGTTGAAAAAAGACATCTATTTGGCAAAATGCCGAACTGGGGGCGGGCCTTGTATACTATGGTCGTTTCATCAATGATATTATTATGAATTGGGAGGGTGATATCACAGTTTTGTCTGATGTCCTGAGTTCTTTTGATCAAAATGAATTGGGCTTGAAGTTCACATTCGAAATTAGCTCTATCTCTGTGGTATTCCTGGATCTAGTTTTGACCTTGGATACAGAAGGGAACATCATTACCACCACTCACTTCAAGCCTGTTTCTGTCAACAATTATGTTCATTCATCCAGTAATCACCATGCACAGTGGCTCAGAAACATTCCTTTGGGACAGTTCTATCGTTTAAAAAGGAACTGCACCAAAGAGAGCAATTTTCTGATTCAATCTGAAAACCTGAGCAATGAAGGGTTATGATCCCGTCCTTATCAACGACTCTTTCAGGAGGGCACAGGCCTCTGACAGATCCACACTACTCAAGAAATCAAAAGACTCCATAAAGGTACATGTGGGTTATGGTAAATCTGGGAATAGATCGGGTAATATCGATGGAAATCCTAGATTCATCACCACTTTCAATCAATCTTTTAGAACCATCAGGGGTATATTAAATACCCATTGGAGCATCTTGAAGTGTGACCCCCATTTGGGAAATATTCTTCCTGATAGACCACCAATTATATATAGGAAGGCCAGAAATATAAAAAAAAAAATTAGCTCTGAGTAAATTATCTACGGTTGATGTGGCTGCTAATGCCACACCTGTGGGCCGATCTGGCAACCACAGGTGTGGCAGAGGCCGCTGCATCACATGTAAACATTTAACTGTCACATCGGAGTTTGTCTCCCTTTGAAAAGGTGGGAAATATGAGGTTAAGGGCAGTATTAATTGCCTTAGCACTTATATAGTCTACCTTTTACAATGTGGTTGCGGCCAGCAATATATTGGTCGCACCACACGATCCCTTAGTACCCGCTTCCTCAAGCATAGGAGGAATGTGTTGCATGGTCTAAATACCCATAATCTTTCTAGACATTTTAAATGTTTTCACAATAGGAGTATAGATTCCCTACTTATTATGGGTATTGAACACATTCCTGCCTCTGCTAGAAGGGGGGATCGGTATAAAATGTTGTGTCGAAGGGAGAAATATTGGATCCACCAGTTGGGAACTCTAACCCCTGGTAGACTCAATGATTGTTTAGACACTAGTACTTTGGTGTAATCCCCAGCTCTGGTTATATTGACTCTGCCATTCCCTTTCCTCTATTGTATCATGTTGCATTCCCTCTCCCTTCTTTTATTCTGTTCTTTTTCCATTTCCTCTTGTTTGTCTATTCTCTATTCTCCTCTCATTCCCTTCCCTCTTCCCCCCCACCTAACTTTTCCCCCCATCTTTTCCTTCTTTTCTTCCTTATTCTTCTTTTCCTCTTCCTATCCCTTTTCCATCTACTCCCATTTTCCCATTCCACTTTCTTTTCTTTTTTAGCAATTTCATTCTCCACCTCCTATTGTTCTTCTTATTCTTTTTATCTATGTTCTTAATTTTCTACCTATTTACTCCTTCATTAGTCCAGTGATGCTAGATTTTATAAAGTTTTTGGCCTTTGGATCTAGATTTCGATTGAATCAATTTTATTGATGTTATATGGGAAAGAAAATATCCCTTTCCCCTTCTCTTTTATTAGAGTTGGGGTATAAGAATTCTTATTATTATCTTTATTGTTATTTAAATAGGATAAAATATGCTTCCCCATATGATTATTGATTTGGTCATTACTCTTTTATATACATAATTTTTTATGTATATATTCCACTGTATATATAATGGAGTTTTACTGTGAATTCATTTTTATTTATGTGAATGATGAGAGACTTGGGTTATGTGTATTATTGTATACACATATATATATATATGTATTTAATATTATTTTATATATATATATATATTTTTTTATTATGAATTTGTGAATGTGTAATAGTTTATTATAAATTAGGGTTTTTCATTGTTTGTGCTATATACGCATATGTGACATGTTATATATGTGTCCATCTGCGGGCACGAGCATATACATATTTATGTATTTTTATTGCTGTGTGTTCATAATAATAATTTTTATAGTTTTTATAATTTGTGATCATTTATAGTGTATTATTATTTTATATTCTGCTTTTGTTTGTGATGTGGTTCTATTTATAGGAAATACGAATTCATTTTATATTTGCGGTTTATATGCCCATGAATATATCACACTATGTGCAGCATTTGTTTTTATTACAGGATTGACACGGTTGTTTCCTTTGGCTCATGACTAGTGTCTTGGCTTTCATGCATGGGCACTGATGATTGGCCTCTGGTTGCCTCGGGGCCACTCCCCTTTGTATAGTTGAGCCTATAAATACCGAGCCCTCCACCATGTTGGTATTCCCTTTGAAAAAGTCACTGTTGTGACGAAACGCATCAGGGCACGCTACCACGACACTACGTCATCATGCAGTGTGAGCTTTACAGCCGGAGAGCGCATGGAGCTGATCTGAGGCTGAAAACTCCAAATCGCATTCAAGCAAAGAGACACTGTTTCTATTCATCCAAAAACTGCTGGAGGTGACCCGGATGGGCTATCAAGCAAATGATGTGTTCCAGGACGGTGTTGCCTTGCTGGTGGTGATTATATCACAAACTGCCTTTTTATCTTGTACTTTTGTGAGTGTCCTTAATCTCCTTGTCCTCTTTTTAATTGATTAAATGTACTGTTTTACACTATGGGACGTGCGCTCTCTGCGCTCTCTGTTCTTCTCTTTCTATAGTTTCCTGCTGGAATTGGTTATTCCTTCTGAGAGCAGCCGTGGATCCCTGGTCATCAATTTGTTCTATATTTGAACTTTTATTGGACTTGCACTAAGGGTTGGACTTTCTTCAATTTTTTGTCTTTTTTTCTTTGTTTGTTATATATGTAATCAATATTATTGGCACGTTTTTTATTTTTCATACACCTTTTTTTATATTTATAGTTTTTTAGATTGTTAGATTGTTTATTCTATTATAATTTTTATCAAAATTATACACAATATTTGTATTGTTCTATTCACCTTGTTTCACGAGTGGCGCTACTGAAATTTTTCTTTATATAACAATGTATGTTAAACAAATATGCTATAACTGAGGTGTGTTGCAGATGTATGTACACATTTTAATAGTAACTATTGTGCGCATTAAATACACGAATGGGGGTCTGTAACTACATGCAAATGTTGGTGCTGACAAATACTCATACTATCTGTTACAATATTCCTTTCCTATGCTACAATAGTTAATATAGTACCATTAATTTTGAAATCACACTAGTTAATGTACAGTAACCTATAATCATGTATTTCTACATTTTTACATCAATACACAGGTAAAATTAAAGCAGTCACAAAACCAAGATGTGGTTGGATATTTATACATGTGTGTGCATGTGGACAACAAACAAGAACAGCAGAGACTTGCAATCAAGGTTTGGAGATATCAAGCTTTGGCTGAAAAAAAAATGGCTAAGGCTGGTCGACACGCATGTGGAACAAGAGGCGGTCCTCCTGCATCTCTTCAATTTTCGTCATATGAACAAACAATGTACACTCTCATGAACCACCAATTAATGTTTGCTATTGGAGTGGACAGGGAAATAGGGCCTAGTGTTCCCCAGTACTATGACCTTAACTACATTGTAATTATTAAGGCTAAAATACAGTGATTAGATGGCAATATCTTATACATCCAGATATAATTCACTGTATTTTCTATGATGCTATCAACTCATCTAATAATTATACATGTCATTATGTTAACTTGTGTACATTCCTAGTTGTTATGTTACTGATAAACTTACACATACAAATATATATATATATATATATATATATATATATATATATATATATATATAATTTGTATGTTATCAGTTATATAACAACTCCTCTCCTCTTCCATATTCATTGCAACACCCAGGGACCCCGGGGAAATACACATATTCAGTTCAATAACCGGGGACCCCGGGGACACACACATACAGTATTTGACAACACCCGGGTAAACCCGGACACCTGCGGTGACCACAATGAAGCACCCGCAACCTCTGGTATCAATGATGTGCTCAAAAATAAACATAAACAATGCTTTTAGGCATGTCTCAATCTCTTTTGTGCCAGCCTTAGCTGGTGAAAAGAAATGGTGAGCTTTTACAGTACGAGTCAGTTATCACTGCTTTGTGAATCATGGTGACTGGCAAAAAACTACGGGTTTGCCATTTTTTTTATCACTGGCTGTTTTTTGGTGATAAAAAACCTTTTACGTGCGATACTGCATTGTTATCACTGCTTTGTGAATTGCGCAGCAGGCAGTATCTTGCTATAAATGCATTTATCGCACTTAAAAACACTTAGCACTGCTTTGTGCATAGCCCCCACAAACTCACCTCTCTCCAGTCCAAGCTGCTTCCTCCTCTGCTTGCCTTTACCCTGCAGGTTTCTGACACCTCCTTCTAATTGGTTGCTGCTGGGTACTGCAGCCAATCAGGATAAAGGAAACTGCCCAGCCCCTAGACACAGCCCTGCTTTCTTCTTGCAATGGGAGATTGAGTAAATCTCACAGCACCATTTTGATCATCTCACTAAATCCCAGTGTGCTGTGGAACACTTATTTACATGTAATTTTAACAGATAACTTTTCACTAAATTTGATCACCCATGAATACTAGTCACAGATAACAAGCTTTGGAAGAATTTGTGGCTTGCCACATTGCACGACTTTTTCATGAATCAGTGAGAACTGGCAGCACAGTCTAAGAAAGTTGCTAGTTATGTTCTTTACACTTACCCACTGTCTTCAATGTGCAAAGTTTAATTAGCCTTGAATCCACAGCAGAAATCCCTCCATTTATTATACTTTGTTTAACAGAATTTGAAATAGATCCTTCGTAGATGAAACATCATATACTTAGGTTCAAAGTCCTGAAATTCTTAACGTTCTTGTTGCCAGTATTATTCCTGGATAATCAAAGATGGTTTCTGGGATTGTCAAATTGAAAGCCACAGGTCATACCCTGAGAAGGAGGTGTCTTCCAATTTGCACATGGGACCAAAACTGAATTAGCAGACATTTATTTTCCTGAATGGGAGAAAAAACACTGACATCTACTGTATAAGGGTAAGAGTCTCAGGAACCAGGGGCTCTCTGGACCTAAAAATAGTGTGGTTTAGAGCAAGAGGTCTTCTCAGTACAAATTCTTTACAAAAATCATTCTGAAAAAAGGGGTAAGAGGGATTGCTACTTTAAGGTGAATTTATTGTACTCTCAAACATCAATATATTATTATAAATATTATATGAGATTTTGTTTTAGAAACCATATTCGAAAATTGACTGTACACAAGAGCTTCTTACCCAAACAATGAAAGACGCTTCAGTTGATTGTGATCAATCTATATCTTCGGATAACAGAAAAAAAAGTATTTCCTTTTTTCTAATCAAAACTTCAAGTTATTTAAACTGCCTTTTGCTCAATTGTAATCTATGGTGTCTAGGTATTCTAAGTACATTTTATCAATCTCGACACATACTATTATGATATGGTCTGCAGCATGACATAACTATGAAGAGTGCATTATACATTCAAGAAAGATCCATCTGGTACTGAATGCATTATTACAATGGCTCTCAAGTGGCCAGGCAATCTAGGAATGAGATACTGTAGTGAAACTGACTGATAACAGCATCCATAATTTTATATCTCAGTTGGTATAGTTACCAACTAGTTTGACTTTTAAGAGCTATACTTTTAAATATTAGTTCCTGGTTCTTTTACTGTACGTGAAGCTTTGAAGCCAGTTGTTAAAATGAAAAAGAAAGGTATATACATGTCCTACTTAATTGAAAGTCAGTCTCTCTCCCTCTCTCCCTCTCTCCCTCTCTCCCTCTCTCCCTCTCTCCCTCTCTCCCTCTCTCCCTCTCTCCCTCTCTCCCTGCGGACCAACCACATAGAAAAAAGAAAGCACAGGAGCGCACCAAGGTTGAAGAGGTATGTATTAACAAATACAATAAACAGTGCAAGTAGTGACTTACATGTAATAAATAAAAAGTCCAGTAGAGAATAGCCAGTTGATCAAGAGTCTGGAGATGGATGCTGGGTTCGTATGAATCAGTCCGCACGCTGGGATTAACTGATATTACAATATAACTGCATTGCTTCGGGGTCTCGCGCGTCACCGCGATACCATATCTAATAGTCCCCCTCATCTCCGCAACTCCGTACTTCTCCAAATAGGGCTGGCTATGTGTACAAAGTACACAAGGCTACATATAGCAACCAAATGGTATTCGTTATTTTTTCTCCCTCTCACTAGCTTTTCTATAAAAAAAATTATATCTGGCTCTTGCTCTTCTGAGATATTCTCATGTCCATGCTACTGAATAAGGGGAAACAAACATTTTAATGTATTAGATGATGTTCAGGATGTTGACAAGGATATTAAGAGAATTGAGAAACACACATGTTGATGATATTTTAAATGTAATACATCTGTTAGCAGCATGTACGGTATAATTGAAGGATTATCCCCTTACTGTTTTTTCACATTCTGTATCCTATGTACAATGTGTGAAAATATCAATAGGAATGGAGTAGTAGAAAATGGCTGAGAACAGCGAAAAAAGGCAGAGGGCTGGAGGCAGGTAAAGAAAATCAATTATTTGATGGGCATAACAGTCAAAAAAGAACAAACAAACAAAAAGGTCCTCAACATTTTTTTTATCTACATTGAAAATATCAATAACACCATTGTTATAAAAAAAAAATGTATGTATGCTTAGTTAAGTTATGGTATGTAAAAAAATGACAAAAACCCTCCACAGTAAAGCATATAGAAATATTACTGTATGCTCATTTGCATGTCTTACACAGGTCTTCAACCCTGCCTGTCACCATTATCACCCAGCACACAGCGCTTCCACTGCAGCAAGGGATTCTGGGAAATGACATGCAAATGACTGTGTGCTCATTTGCATGTCATTTCCCAAAAACACTTGCTGCAGTGGAAGCACTGTGTGCTGGGTGATAATGGTGAAAAGCAGGGTTGCAGACCTGTCTAAAACATGCAAATGAGCATACAGTAATATTTCCATTTGCTATATGCTTAACTGTGGAGGGTTTTGTCATTTTATTTACCCACCATAAACTATGTGGTGAAACCTATCCTAAGCTTCATTTTGCAAAGACACATTGATGAGACCTATTAAAGTTGAAATGGCTGTCTGTCATTGGGTTTACTGGCTATGCATCATAACCCAGGCTGTGCTCAAAGCTGTGAAATGCAGTAAGCATAAGTTTACAGGGGACCATGTTATTTGGTTTCGAAGCAAAAGGAGGCACTGAGTGCTCATTTGCATGTCTTTTCCCAGAATCCCTTTCTGGAGTGGAAGCACTGTGTGCTGGGGGATAATTGATAATGGTGAAAGGCACGGTTGCAGACCTGTCTAAGACATACAGTTGAGCATACATTTGTTATGTACTATATATATATATATATATATATATATATATATACAGTGTTCGACAAACCCGGTCGCCAACTCGCCAGCTGCGATCGGATATTGGCTCGTGGCCAGTAACCTTTCCCCTGCTGTGTAAAAAAAAAATCCCCTGCTCGAAAAAAAAAAAAAAATCGGAGCTGATTGGCTGTGACGCGGGATGGATTTGCCAGGACTTCAAACCGCCCTTTCTGCACGGGTAAGTAATATGGGGGGGGGCGGGGGGAGTGCGTGCCTCCTCATGCGTGTCTCCTAGTGCGTGTTTCCTCCTCCTCCATAGTATCCTCTTGTATAATTGTGTCAGCTCCTGCACTGATCCGGTCATGGAGGAGTTTGGACACATGCTTGAGGTGGGGTAAATACACTTTAAATATTTATATATACATTGATAAATCTTCCCCCCTCTCTCCGGTGCTCCCGCTGCCCGCGCGGGACGTAACATACTGTAGTAGCCGGGGTGTTACTCTCTCCCGCCCCTCCCTCCGGTGCTACCGCTGCCCGCACGGGTCTGAGGATGTTGCGGAAGTCAGGGTGTTTCTCTCTTTCTCCCCCCCCCCTCCCTCCCTCCGGTGCTACCGCTGCCCGCGCGGGTCTGAGGATGTTGAAGTAGTCAGGGTGCTTCTCTCTCCCCCCCCCCCTCTCCCTCCGGTGCTACCGCTGCCCGCGCGGGTCTGAGGATGTTGCGGAAGTCAGGGTGTTTCTCTCTCCCCCCCCCCCCTCCCGTGCTACCGCTGCCCGCGCGGGTCTGAGGATGTTGAAGTAGTCAGGGTGCTTCTCTCTCCCCCCCCCCCCTCTCCCTCCGGTGCTACCGCTGCCCGCGCGGGTCTGAGGATGTTGAAGTAGTCAGGGTGCTTCTCTCTCCCCCCCCCTCCCTCCGGTGCTACCGCTGCCCGCGCGGGTCTAAGGATGTTGCAGTAGTCAGGGTGTTTCTCTCTCCCCCCCCTCCCTCCGGTGCTACCGCTGCCCGCGCGGGTCTGAGGGTGTTACAGTAGCCGGTGTCTCTCCTCCCCCCCTCCCTCCCTCCGGTGCTACCGCTGCCCGCGCGGGGTCTGAGGATGTTGCAGTAGTCGGTGTTTCTCTCCCCTCGGTGCTCCCGCGTAGGGCGTGGCTAGAGTCCGGCCGCCATTTGCCCACAAACACTGATGCAGGTTGACTGAGAACTTTTGGCTCCCGTGTGCTGCTCTCCCGGCTTGCTACCTTGTACTATTATACATCTGGGGTGCCTGTTTCCCGGAGGGACCGATTTGGTGGAGCACTGAAGGTGAAAGACCCCTCTTCCGGTTCCGGTTCGCGAGGCTGATCCACGTGACGACGCCACTGATTGCGGACGGACGCTGGTGACTGAGCTGCAAGGCACATGAGAGCCTATCTCATACATGCTTTTATTTGCTGTATCCTTGTGAGTGGCCATTTGTTAGATTTTATGTTCATCCAATACATTTTTATTGTGGTAATGCACTAGGTGTGCGCCTGTTTCTTTTTTGTTCTTTTTTCCATATATATATATATATATATATATACACATATACATACGTTAAAATGTTACCTTTTTCCTTAAGAGTTATTTATTTACAGTATAAATGGGTTGCGAAAGAAATTTTAACTATGCCGTAAATAACCTTCAAATGCTAAACTAAACTTTAGCTGAAAGAAATATGTTACTCAATGCAAATGAAATTCTGCTGCCCCTAGGCCCTTACATGTGTTGGCCGCCTTTTTACTCCACCCTACATCTCCTTTTGGAATTCCAGCATCAAATGATATCATGGACATTATGAACTTGACGGCGCACCGCGTCACGTTGCCACGGTAATGTGACATCATGATGTCATTTTCCACGACAACGAGAAGCAGTGTGACGTCACGTTGGTATGCCTGCGACATCATTTGATGCCAGGATTCCAAAGGAGATGGAGGGGGCGACAGCAAGGAGGTGGCCGACTCATGTAAGTGCATTCCCATTAGGTTCGATAGGCCCGAGAGCGTGGCAAAGGCATATGGGGGTGGACATTTTTGCCACCCCAAAATGTTGCCACCCAAGGCCCGGGAAATCCGCCACTGAGCTACAGTGTGGGAGATATTATACTGTACTACCATATGGTTAAGTAGTACGATTTCATACAAAACCAGCAGGAATTATTCAACCCTTTAATGCCTTAGGCTAACAATGCTTTGCAAAGCAATGCCATCAGGCCCTATAGGGATTAACATACTGTACCACAAAAAAAACACACAGTAAATTAGATAACTAAAAACATGCATATGTTAATCCCTTAGTAGCCCAAATGGCCAGCTAGGCTGATGTATGGGTTAATATACACCTAACACTACACTACCTATCCCCTGAACATACCAGATAGGCTAGTAACACATTTGTTGGCAATGCCTCACAATGGTAAATAAAGAGTTAAACCCCACCTACTTCTACCAAGGGGCCTAAACATTTTCCATCCTTACCCATTGAAATTATACTAATTAGCCTGTATTTAATTATATCAATTCTTATGGATTTGGAAAACCATGGCATTGTTCCCTTGTTCTGGGAGACCACATGATCAGTGTGTTTCTTCTCACTTCTTATCTACTTGCTCTGTTTTATCTGTATTCTTGTAAATTTTCTTGATTGCCCTTGAGAAAGCTCTAAGTACTGAGTGAAACATTCATCAGGTTAGGAGTAGAGGGCTACAAGAGGCATTTGGGGAGGCACTTATCAACTGTCTTACTCGTGGTTCCACACCAGAATGAGCGGCGCATGACTGTTGAGCTTAGTGTAGTGCGGGCTCTGCAGTGAGGTCTTAGAGACATGGAACAGGTATAGAAGGCAGACGGGATCAGATCTCATTTATACCGTTTTCTTCCAAATACAGTACCTGTGCATGCTGTTACTGTAGAAGCCATTAACTACATAGCAACTTGGCTCTTTCATTTAACCCTTGAATCTGCTTATACAGATACAAGTCAATCCTTTTGTCTCACTCAGATGAATGAATCTAACACAATATCCATGTATGAAAAAGTATGTGAACATTTACATTCAGTACCTTGTTGCACCCTCTTGAGCAGCAATGACTTCAACTAAGTGTTTCCTGTAGCTACTGGCCAGTCTCTCACATTGGTTTGAGGAATTTTGGCACGTTCTTCCTTACAGAACTGCTTGAACTTGGTGACATTTTGGTGACATTTGAGGTTTCCTTGCATGGACAGCTCATTTCAGGTCATGCCACAACATTTCAATGGGGGTTAGGTCTGGAATTTGGATAGGCCACTGTAAAGAATGGAATTTCTATTTGTGCAGGAATTCTTTTGTAGATCTGGTTGTATATTTAGCTGCATGACCCACTTTCGTTTCAGCTAAAGGTTGGATGGTCTGAAATAGAAATAGAAATAGAATAGAATAGAATAGAATAGAATAGAATAGAAGAGAGAGAGAGAGAGAGAGAGAGAGAGAGAGAGAGAGAGAGAGAGAGAGAGAGAGAGAGAGAGAGAGAGAGAGAGAGAGGAGAGAGAGAGAGAGAGAGAGAGAGAGAGAGAGAGAGAGAGAGAGAGAGAGAGAGAGAGAGAGAGAGAGAGAGAGAGAGAGAGAGAGAGAGAGAGAGAGCGAGCTGTTGTTCAGGAGCATTGGCCCTTTTTGCTGGAAGCATTAACAATACTATGAAAGCTTGGAAAATACACACAGCAAAAGAGGGAAATGTACTTACCAACATTTAAGTAATTCCTCAATTTAAATGTATAACATGCAGAAAAAAACAATAGACCACATTCTACCAGAGGCTGGGTTGTCCCTTGGCTGACAGCATTCAGGAAGAAGATATTGGGTGCTAAGAATACTTGGAGGTTAAACAAAAGTGGTCATTCAATCCTAATCCTGGCTACATGGAAACAACAGGAAAATAAACCTGAAAAGATTAATTGGAATATTGTTAGTCTTAGTGAAGTTAGAAGAAAAGACAAAGGCCTCATTGAGCACAAAAGCAGACACCTATTCTATTACAAAGATACATACTGTATAATGGAATAATCAGCTGAGTATGCTTCATCATTACCAAGAGATGGAGAAACAAAATTGAGGAGGTGGAAATCTCATCAGAAAGAGCAGCCACAATTGCCATTCAGTTTACATAGAGATACAGACTTTAAATACTCCAAGTGTATACTCCAACATCAGGTCATGCAGACAATGAAGTGGAAGACTTCTACAATAAAATAACCAACTTAACAACAAATTGTCACCTTAAGATCACTATGGGAGATTTCAATGCAATGATTGGTGCCCATCAGAAAGACGAAGCATCAGATGGTAAGTATGGTTATAGTAACCGGAATGAACGTGGGAACAGATTGATAGATTTTGCAGAATATGAAAACTTCTACAGTAGATCATGAATTCACTCTTGTAGAAGAATCCAAATAGAGAAAGGACATGGATTGGACCCAATTATGTCAAGAATGAAATTGACTACATCCAAACAAACATGTGATTTAAGACTACAAAGTCCTTAACCGTTTTGACAGAAGGAGTGATCACTGATTGGTTTTGCTGCATATTACATCTGAATGTGAAATTGGAAAGAAGAAAACTGATTAAAGAGAAGACACAAATAAACAGCATTTATAAACTCAGGAATAACAGATCAAAATACATGGACACTTTAACAGACGATTTTAAAGAACCTTTGAAGATTGTAGTTGAAAATGCAGAAAAAACTAGTGGAATCGTTAGCAAAAATAGATAAGAAAATATCTGATGCGACAAAACAATTGGTCAGGAAACAACAATAAATGAAGCAATCCCATGATGCAAGAATAAGAATTGAATGTGCAGAGCTGTGCAAGTCAATCCGCAAACCTATAAGAGAAGATGTAAAAAAACATAAACTGTGATGTAGTGAGGAAGACTATTGAAGATATCAAAAGCTTAAAGAAGGCAAAGCAGTGATTTTATTGTTGAAAAGAAGCAAATCATTGCACTGAAACAAAGCGATGGATTAACAAGAATGGACTGTGCATTTATCAGAGAGTTGAGGACTTCTACGTGAAATTATATAGGGCATAATCCAGAAGACGACAAGCAACAATGAATCACCAATTATGTACCATGCGTCCTTATAGAAGAAGTTGTAAAAGCAATAAAAAGCCTGAAGAATAGGAAGGCTCCTGGGGAAGATAAAATTACAAACAAAATCTTTAAAGAAGCTAGAGAAGAAGAAGAATAAATCATTTGCAAAACTCTGTACATGCTGCTTGAAGAACACTGATCTAATCAAATCAAAGACTAATGTCATAAGGTATAGAGCTTTATCCAGGCTTCCTACCAATTCATCCACCCTGGACATGGCAAGGGTTAAGACAAACAGGATCAAAGGCAGAGCAAGGCATAAAGTACTTTGCACGAGCAACGTCAGGTAGCAAATGCCTGATATTAAAATACCAGTGGCACCTGCTGGCAATGAGAAGCAGAGAGAGGCTTGCTTCCTGTCAGGGGGGTAAGAGCAGGAATTGCCAGGAACTAAGATGGCCACCCTTGCTTCAGTGGGATTGAAGTCACTTCCTGTCGGGAACTTAGGGCAGGATTTACAAGAAAGCAAGATGGACCCGATTGCTTCAATGAGGATGATGTCACTTCATGGCAGCCATCTTGGCTTTAATTCCCTTTATTCTTTGTCCGTGGGACAGGGGTGAGAAGTAGTTATCAGGCCTGGGTGGCTTGTAACAAATAGTTGACATGGTTTTATAATTTCATCTAAAATTGATTTTGTTTAGTCAACTGAAGGTCTCTGTTCCCTAATCCTTTTATAGCATGTACAGTTTCAATACCCATTAACTGTACTTTAGTTTGATCGCAGTCATGAAAAGATTACTCAACGTGGTTGACTCAACGTGGACAATTTTGGATATATACATTCAAGTCCAAATTTCCCGGAGGTCTAAATAACTACATTGAATTAATAACGTTCCTTAAAGAGTAGTCTTATGTTTCAGATGCCATGAATTCTGTTTTTGGAAGAAATCGCTCTCACTTTTCTCAAACTTTTGTCTTTTGGGGTTTTTTTGTTTTTTGTTTTTTGCTGAACTTTTTTGCTGAATCTTCTTTGCTGAATCTTTTGCGTTAACTAGTTCCTTTTCGTTACTGTTTACAAATATTTGTTTGAATTGTTGATAACATTTTTGTCTGGGATGTTTCTGACAGTTACTACTTACGAGTGGTTAATGGGCAACATTTATATTTCCAGATATTTTGTAATTCCTACTAATTTTAGTACCTATTATATTAACTATGTCTTAATTATGAATGTAATCATTTGTGTTGTTTATTATTTTGTATTTATTATTGTCTGCTTTTCTCAGCATATCAAACACAGAGAAGAACACTGTATGAAGTAAAGACACTAACATACAGATAAGGCCCTATATATAATGCACTCAAGGTCTGTGGGAGAGAGTACCCTACTGAGTGAATAATTGCAGTACAAAGGATCTAGTTTGGACCAAATAGTATGGGTAAATTGTTGTTTATTAAAATACTTTATTGAGAATAAACTATTAAAATATAATAGAACCAGACTAATGTTGTGAGTATAGGAACTGAAAGTGTTGCGTCCTGATGCCCCGTAGGCGGTCAATATTTAGCAAAATTTTCAAAATATGTAACACCTGCAAAGTGATAACCATGCAAATGAGAAGTCCAAGTAAGACTGATCTGATCCTAATTTGGAAGGGTGATGAACATTCACTACTTTCTTTTATTGAATATTTAAACACTAATAATTTCAATCTTAAATTTACGTTTGAACATAATATTAATCACCTTCATTATTTAGATTTATTCCTGTATATTGATGGGGAGATGACTATACAGACGGACATCTACAGGAAACAAAATTCTAGGAATACGCTTCTTAGCGCACAAAGTTGTCATCCCCGTTCCCTTATCAGGAACATTCCAGGGCTCAATTCGTTAGATTAAAAAGACTTTGTTCAGACAATGAAGTTTTCTTGTCTCAAGCAAAAGAGATGTCTGACAGATTTCTAGCCAGGGGTTATTCTGCTAAAGACATATCAGCAGCATTTGCCAAGGCGGATATTATGGATAGAGAAACCCTTATATGTAAAGTAAAGAAAAATTATACATCTAAAAAGAAGAGAAATCAATCTCTATATTCCAAACAAACACAGAGTCCATTGTTTATAACTACATTTAATTCTCAGTCTCAACAAATTTGCAATATCATATCAAAACATTGGCATACATTGTTGTTAGACAAAGATATTCGTACCACAGTACAAAATGGACCGAGATTCTCTTATCGCAAAGCCAAAACATTGGTTTTTCATTTATCACCCAGTATGTTTGATACCAGATCTAAATTTCCTAATGTCAAAAGCATACCTACAGGTTTTTTCAAATGTGGCAATTGCTCTATGTGCCAGTATGCACTTCCGACCAAATACATTACATATAATGCTAATTTTAGAAAATACTATATCAGGAACTTTCTCAATTGCAATATTAGTTTTGTGATTTATGTCCTTTACTGCGGTTGTGGACATAAATATGTGGGCCGTACAATAAGACCCCTTAAGGTTAGAATAGCCGAGCATGTACGTCTGATTAAAAAGAGGGATTTAAATCATCCTGTGGCCAGACACTTTTCCCAATGTTCTAAAGGCGGTATCAACAGTTTTTCATTTTCCGCCATAGAGCACATACCTTGCCATCCTAGAGGTGGCAACAGAGAGAATGTTCTTAATAAACAAGAGATGTATTGGATATACACTCTCAAAACTCTCCACCCACATGGCATTAACCTTGATTGGGAGTTAAAACATTTCCTTTAGGGTTAGTTGTTTGGGGAGTCTTGAGAGTGTGTATCGGTACATCACATTCACTCGCTATATAATATCATTGTTTTCAAAATACATGCTCGGCTGTCTTAACATTATTTGTTCATTATATTATTTGTCTCCATTTGATATGTGCGTTCTTTATAATAACAAAATCAATTGTTACATTGCTTATTCACTATGTTGCAATATTTGTTAGTTCATTACTTAGTGACTATATTGTTCGTTATTATATTATTGTACTTCTTCATAGGATTATAACTACATATTTGTATATTTATCTTTATGAATTTATATTATACATGCTTCACGTTACTTTCTTTGTTTTTAAATTTTTTATTATATTTTTGTTCTATTTCTATTTGTATGTATGTCAGTTTAATTTGTTTTCTGTCAAAATACAGGCATTCTGTGTTGAGCAATCTTGATTCTATCCCTGGCTTTTCAGCATGATCAAGCTGATTGCCTATCTCTGTGTCTTATTATTATCTGACCAATAAGGGAATGGGTTTGCCTACTTAAGATGCCTGTCTGTTGAGAGAATTTTACTCTTTAATAAAGTCCCACGTCGGGACGAAACGCATCAGAGGTTTTCTCTGTAATGTGCAGCATCTCGAAATAAAGCTGATTTTAACCACTCCTGGCTGAGTTCCATTATGCTGTGACCGCCATCATCTTTCCTTTACTATTCGTTATACCTGGCTGGAGCACGCTGGCATCTTGCTGTATAGGGAGCAGTGTATCCCTCCTAGCGTGGACTTCTGGTGCCGACCCCTGGAGCGTGAGTAGTGCCGGAGCGCACAGCTTGCTGGGACCTGTCCAGAGAAGTAGCAGCTACATACCTGAGACGAAACCAAATATCTCGTGGAGTGTTCGTGGAGCGGGGACAGGTTTACAGGACGGGCAGTGAAGACATTGGGTCGGGTAAGTGCAGCAGGCTGTAGACTGCCATGAGTTCATGAGGGAGGCATCCACGGTTGCTTCTCCTCTTGCCTCCATCTATTCCCTGCATACTAGCCCCCCACCCAGGTTTAGTCTGCAATTCCCCCTCCTTATTACTTCATTTTTCAGTTGTTTATCCTGAAGCAACATTGCCTACTTTTCTACATATATGCCAGAGGTTGCTTATATACAAAGTCATATACACTTTTTAGAGCATAGGACACTCGGGGTTCATTCCCCTTTCCTTTTTTCACTGTATTTGGGAGTGTAGGGATCATATTATTATGATGAACTGCCTTTTGAAATTAAAGTATGTCATTATCTTTGAACTTCATGCAGCTGTACCCTGTAGCCCCCTCCCCCACGCACACACACAAGGCTCGCTCAAGGATTTGAAACTCTTATCGACAGACACCTCCACAGAGTCATTCATTTTCTGAAGCTTGTCATTGTGTTTTTAATCAGTCCCTAGCCGAGCATCACCTCACTGCGTCTACGTGTAATTCTCTTTGAGGTGGGAGCAAGCTGATTACTGTGCATGATTCACCCAACCCCCCTCCAACTCTTTGAGGCTTTGTTTACGGTAACACTTTGGAAAAATCCCTTCTTGAATTTGATATGTATATCTGATTTGCACCGCACTGTGAGAATTGAGAGTTACAAAAACCATTAACTGATTCATGTTGTTTTGTCATTCATTCTTTTTCTTTGGTGTACTGTAGGTGTGTGGGGGGGGGGGGGTTGTTGTCAATGATTATTATTATCAAGAATGTAATAAATATTTATTTTATTTTATCAGGAACCAAAAAAAACAAATATCAAAATAATCATGAATAATACATAATGCAGTCTTTATTAAGTTCTTCTGTGAGATGGAAATTGAGGGCCGGTGGATAAACATGAATAATGCACATTGATAATAATATTAATTAATAATATATAATTTATAATATATATATAGTAATATAATTTTTTCCGTCTTTATCTTCTTCCTCATTCTGTGTACAGTACAGTAGTTCATTGAGAGAGGAGAGGTTTTGTGTACATCATTACTGCAGTTGACATAATGTACACTTGATAATACACTTTAGATAATGTACAAACAGTTCACAGACTGTACACGACACCCCCCCTCTCTCCCAGTCCATCCTTTTTTCCTGAAAAGACAAGAAAACAAAAAATTAGTGCAGTTATGTGCGTACTGTATTATGGCATTGTGTGCTGTGTAGTACTGTTAAACTAGTCTATACAGGAACTGGTGTATACAGTGACTATTGTTAAAAAGTTTGGAACCAGATGGCTGGTGCTGCTCTCTCTGGAAATAAATAAATTGAGCAGTTACTGCAGTACAGTAGGTGCATACTGTATTATGGCATTGTGTACTGCATAGCTACTCCATATTGGACTACAGTATGCAGTTACCGTAGTACTGTCAAACTAGTCTATACTGGAACTACTGTATACTCTGACTAGTAGGAAAGGAAAAATCTGTGCCATACTTACCTGTATCATACTGTACTTACAATACGACAGTACAGTACTTCAGTATACCATACTACCTTCCTGATGCTTGCCCATTACGCGCGATCACAATGGGCAACATAGTCGCAATATGGTCAATATATTTATTGCAGACTTCCACGGTGAGCACATCGTTCCAAAAACTCAGTATGCCTTTCGCCAACTCATCCTTTTTGGAGGGTTTCACGACTTTTCGGATATGGTCCTTCAGCTGATGCCAGAGCATTTCGATCGGATTGAAGTCTGGTGATCTGTCATTGGAAAAAAAGGACAATTCGTTTAAGAGATACAGTACACAGTAAAAACAGTGGAAAAAAAAAATGAGACACGGTTACCGCACTTACTCCGCTGGTGTCTTCACCAAGTTGATACCGCGCTTAAGGACGCTGTTGACGCGGTGTGCTTCGGATCATTGTCCTGGTAGAAACGGTGACCATCCGGGAACTCGCATGTGATGTATTCCACAATCTCAGGCACAATTTTGTCTTGGAAGAAAGCTTTATTCATGATTCCTATAACAAGAAAAGAAAAGTGCTCAAAAAACTGCACACTAGTACAGTACAGTGCATAAGGCTACATTATATTTTATATATTTTACCTTCAAAGATGACAATGCATCCTGGTCCACGCCTAGAGATGGCACCCCACACATGCATCATCACTGGGTGTTTTGGCCGCGGCTTCATAGATATGTGACCTTTTTTATGGAATGCAAAGGTGGCAAATCTCTCCAGCGATACAGTAGACTCATCAGTGAAGATGCAATCCTGGAAAGTTTCCCCACTGTCAATCCATGCCTGGGCCTGGACACTCTTTTGATTTTGTTTATGACCCTTATCATGGGGTACGGTCTGTAATGACAAGGAATAATTAATTTCAGAGGTACAGTTTCTTAAACAACACTTTTACCTCCTGTATTGTCAGTACTAACCTCACACGTCCATATTTCCATCCAATTCTGCGTCTCATCTTCTTTATGCTGGTCTCGGATACAGTGAGATTGTGATTTTCCTGCAGAGTGTATTTGACCCTTAATGCACTCTTCTCATCATTCTCCTCACTTATTTTGTCCACCAGAAGAGTTGTCTCCCTACAATGTACAGAAAAACAGCAATCCGGTAAGTTACAGTGCAGTAGGCCACAAGCACTGCACATCATTTGCAGTAAAAATAGTATACAATGAGATATTGTTCTATTAATATGCAACAATATAAACAATATACAGTATATACTGTTATTATATAAATATACCGAAAAAACTATAAAATTAGATACAGTAGATCTGCAGTACACAATTTATTGTTCTATGAATACGCAGCAATATAAAAAATATACATATACCGTTGTTATATAAATATATCGAAATAACTATAAAATTAGATACAGTAGTTCTACAGTACACAATACAGTATATTGTTCTATTAATATGCAGCAATATAAAAAATAAACATATACCATTGTTATATAAATATACCGAAATAACTATAAAATTAGATACAGTAGATCTACAGTACACTAGTAAATCTACAGTATAGTATTTTATAAAAAAATAAATAAATTTAGTTATATAAATATACTTACGCGTTAGTTACCGTTGGTGTCCTCGTGCGTTGTCTGGTTTTTCCTTGTGCATGATAGCTCACGGTGGTTGCTGGCACAACGAGGCCAGAAGTAGCTAACCAGCGTTGGATATCTGCAATTCGGTTTCCGCTCGTGTACATCTCCTTTATTCGCATGCTGAGATACTTTGAAATCGTTTTAACAGGCATTGCTGAGAGTAGAAAGAAATACAAACACAAGAATGTATATTCGATGTTTAGTCGATGTGTATTCAATGTGCAGTGAATCCACAAAATGGATGGTGTATTTATACGTTAATGACTCACATTAGAGTACGCCCGCTTTCAACACCTGTACCTCGTCGCCATGCATAAAAGGTCACATACTTTGCATAGCCCACCACTCGTTGATCTTTATCTGAACTTGCCCTTGTCCAGATACTGCATTGTGCTATCTGCTTCCATGGATCAACCCTGATTCTGCGGACGCAGGAAGCCACTCGCCTCTGCCGTGCCTATCACAGAAAAAGCGAAAGGCGGCAGCCGTTTTCACGCCAAGGCCAAAGCGATGGGCTAAGGCCAATAAAGATAACCTTCTGCTGAACCCAAAGGCTAAGGGTTTTAATAGACGTCAGCCTTATTATGTCAGGAAGAAATACGGTGATGTACACTCAACGCAAAACAAATGGCAGCCAACCCATCGAACCCACAGACCACTTCCTCCAATACGCTTCAACGATTCTGCCGCCGCTCTCCCGGATATCTTCAGCCTGTATTCTCCACTACTCGTCCTCGACGCTGCCGCCGCCGCCCTCCCGGAAACCCTTAGGCCATCTTCGCCACTGTTC
Organism: Ascaphus truei; assembly: GCF_040206685.1. Classification (NCBI taxonomy): domain Eukaryota; kingdom Metazoa; phylum Chordata; class Amphibia; order Anura; family Ascaphidae; genus Ascaphus; species Ascaphus truei. The sequence goes on along the minus strand of NC_134483.1, from coordinate 136,396,937 downwards.
TTCGACGACGCTGCCGCTGGTGCCCCTGAAATCAACGGGTCACTTTCTCCTTTGCGCTTAGACGACTCTGCCGCTTCTCGCCCGGAAATCCAGAGGTCACTTTCTCCATCCCTCTTCGACGACGCTGCCGCTTCTCTCCATGGAATCCCCATCTCATCCTCCGTGGCACCCATCCACCCAGATGTCCACAGTACGCCATGCACAAGAAGCAGCTCGTTAGACCGGATGCTGAATGGGATAAGTGTGGATATCCCCAGGAACTCTATTGTGCTGGCAAAGATAGATCTGCTTCTGGAGACCATGCTAAATATGGATCAACGGATGCAGAAGATGGATCAACGGATGGAGAAGATGGAGACTGACATAGCGGGGATACATAATTTGCTCTGTGTTCATGTCCCTGTATCCCCGACGCCGGAGCATGGATGTGATGAATGGGACCATCGACCAACTTCCATCACCAAGCGCACCCCCTCCACCAGAAGAATTTGTGTACATGTATGCCATTGACGAGGATAACATGACAACCCCGTCAAGACCACGCCAGGAAACAAGACGCCGACCAAGACAGTAGGAAATCTTCCTCCCAGACAACCTACCCTCACCTGACGCCACAAGCACACCCGCTCACACAAGAACACCCGCTTCCAGAACCCAACCTACATTCGCTCACATCGATACGGTGCCCGACATCATCCTGCGCGATATGCCACTGGCACTCAGGGAGAAGTATAGGGTGATGAGTGCTGGTGTACCCCACAAGTATACCTTGTTAATTTTTAAGCACCACATTCCTACTTGATATACTTCGAGTGGGCCTTCAAAGTGAACTATGAAGGAAATCGCGAAAAAAAAGGTGCTTCATGACAATTTAAGAAAGACCATTCTGGATGAATTGCGGCGCTTTTTTTCAATTACAGATCCTTTAATGAAAGGCGTTCAAGACTGCATTAATGGCATTTTGCGCCATGCAAGGCATCGGCCATGGAAGGACAATCTGGTGGGGTACGCATTTGCGTGAGTGCTCAACTGTTGTAAATTTTTGGTAAATGTTTTGTTCCAGTCCCCGAGGGCCGCAAACAGGCCCGGTTTTCAAGGTTGTCCTGAAAACCGGGCCTGTTTGCGGCCCTCGAGGACTGGAGTTGTGCAGGCCTGACTGACTGTTCTGCACAGCATCCCACTGTAAATGTTTTGACTTGCCGTTCTTTAATAATGGAGATGTTGCGTTTTGTATATTTTATGAATAAAGAATTTTTTTTAATAACAACATGTGACTAAATGTTTTTACTTTCTGTACATAAATGTTTTCACTAGCAGTAAACCATACACCTGTTGACGTTTTGAATTGCTGTGCACTTAAAATGTTTTTACATTGTACAGTATTTGTCAATAAATGTTTTTGTACTTACTCCACCAATAAAAAAAATTGTTGATTTGTTTTAAATTGTTCCATTGTCTCCTTTGATACAGTAACAAAATACAATGTTTCTAGAATGTACACTACTGTCCAGGCATACTGTACTGTACACTGTAGGCATGCTCAGTACTGCACATCACAAGAGTATTAAAAAAAATACAAGTCACATACTGTACTGTACGTACTGGTATTGAAGAAACATACTGTATGTACTGTAGTACATGTAGAATAAATGCATACTTTTTATTTTTTCGGGTTTATTATACAGTATATATAAAAAAAGTATTGTATACTGCACGGTCGGAAAACATCAGTATACTGTTTCAGGTATTCTATCCTAATCACTAACAACGGACACTAAACTGTAGACTCCGTTACGTGGTTTTTTAAATCCGATTCAGCAATGTGCAGGCATTGTTACACAAAGTGATATTATCCATCGAAATCCCTCCATTTGTCGTTTTCTTTTCTGAGGAAAAACAAAAAGAAAAGATTTACTGTAATGGTCAGCCCCCTAAAGAAGTTCCTAGTCAGTCCCACCAATAATTTTATCGGGGGGCGTCTCCTGTTCACATGCGCATGCGCCTACCATCGATTTGATGACACGCATATGTGTTTCAAGAAGGTTCCAATGCGCATGCGCCTAGCGTTCCACCAATTGTTCAGTATCTGCAGTACTGTAGAAGCCGCTCAGTCAATGATATTGCTTACAGGAGAATCGCTTGACTTTTGAATCGCACTGATATTGATATTTTCAAAATAAAAAAACAGAAAAAAATACGGCAGCATTACTCACCATAGAATTTCCCATTCAGCTGGCGCTGGCACCGGGCCACTGGCAGTCCAGTATTCTTGATCATACACATTGACAGTTGGCAGCGGGACTACTACACCTGTAGTCAGCTAATGAGGGTGGAAATCGCTTAGGTACATGCAAGCTTGCTTAAAACTGCATGGGAAATCCGGCTCAGGCTGCAGGTATCCATGCGTGGACAGACAGCAAGGGTTGTCACTGACGGTAGGACCGTTATTGGAAGATGGTGCTGGTGCTGGCACATTGCTTGCCAGCGACTGACGTTTCTGACTTGGTTTTAACACGACCTTTCGCCTTTTGCCGTCTGCATAATCATAGATACAGGAAAAACCCAGTGATACACACCAATACTCTCCAATAAATTCGGGATCAATACGAAAAAAACATGGATCGCTACATAACTTTTTCCTTATTGCACGCTTCCACACATGAGGAGCTGGCGAAAATTTGTAAAAGTCATAGTTTTCGATAAAATACTGATAAATTTGAACAACTGTTGCCATCTTATCATCTGTTGCATTAATCGCGGCCCATATTAAATACGCGTACGTTCTGTCGGGTTTTTGGAAAATGGGCTGCACTTGAACACTCATGGCGGTGGGAACTGACTCTGGAGAATAACAGAAACTGATGTTTGTCTTTCTTTAATAAGAAAAGCCTAAATTGATACATTATTGTAACCTCTTCCTTCAGTCCCAAGGCCAATTTACAATAGCCCACTGTGGTATCTTTTTTAAACGAAACACCTGCAAGTCGACACATTACTGAAGCGCATGCGCATTACAATTCATGAATATCTGCCATCTGGAGGACACGCGAAGAATTGCAACCTATTAAATTCGAACCATTCTCAATAAACGCATCAACCGCGCATCAACCGCGCTGACCCACGGCTGAGAATGCAACATGCACCCGGTGAAGTGCGTAGCATTAAAAAAAAGTCCAGGAAAAATGCGGTGATGTTTTAGAATAAAAGGGGCCGCGACAGTATGCAGAACTCTGGGGGCAATTAAATACATATATTTAACACCACATATATTATTTTATATTTTTTGTGCATAATACATTTATTTATGTTATACAAAAACACATAATACACATTTTCATCTTTCACATATTATTGAATAAATTAATATTCATATATGCACTATTTCTATTGACCTTAATATTATACTGGTTTTTGTTCACTTATTCACTTGCACACTAAGTTTCCCAAAGTGAGTTGCAGCATATATTAACTTGTCTGCCACTCCCTCACATTGACCCCAGCTGAGAGCATTCGGCATCTGGTGAGTTGATTCAATGGGAGAAATCCCATATGATGTGCTAGTCTTTGTAAGCTCCTAGGCAGCCCCAACACGCGACCTCCTGGCAAAGTACGTTGTACGAAATGCGTAGAGGTCACGAGGGGCTGCTGCGGAGTGTCCACGAGCTGAGAGGTGTACTGGTGGAGACAGGAGAACGCGACCAACTGAGCATTGGTCCGGACCCGCTTTACATCTACTTCTTTGGATCACACCTCCGGATCTCCCGGTTATACCTCAGCAGCCTTTTAGCTAGATTATAAATATTTTTTTCTTTATTTTGTTTGATTATTGTAACTGTTCTTATCCACATTTGTGGAATATTTTTAATGATATAAATTTATATTTGTGTTTTATAATTTTCCCTTTATTCTTTGTCCAGGTAGCTTGAAAAGGGTAAGAAACGGTTATGTTAAAGAGTATAACACTTTTAGATAATTCCCATGTTTCCTGTTCAAGGTAGTTAAAAAAAAAGGTGAGACCTCAGATTTATACTTAGAAACCCACACACATTGTTTTCTTAATTGTTTAATTTTACCACCAAGTCCCTGGCCACTGGAACTTCACCCAGGAGCAAGTTTGCCACTTTATACAAGTAAAGTGGGAAAAGGTTGTCGGCATAGTCTATTCTATGTAAACAGCAAAATCCCCCAGCACAAATGTGAACTGTGATATTGTATCACAGAAGAAGTCACTGCGCATTTGCAATGTTTTATATTATATTAAAGTATAATAATGTATACAATATATCGCTGTGACCACAAAACTTAAAAAAAAAAAACACAGAAACCCATGTATTTAAAGGAGTTTGCGTTTGCAATGCTTTTTTGGTAGCCACCTCTTAATTCAGTGAAATTCTCAAACCTCTCTCCAAATAAATTAGGGAGAAATGCCTGTGCTGAAAAATGAACATACCAGAGGCACCATGGGATATATGCTAATATCTGCACAAAGTATATTTAAATTAGTCACACATCTTAAAATATATCCTTAAGACCAATCAGTTTAAAGATCCTTGAGATGAAGGGGTACCAGTCTTAGACCCAACTGGATTAGAACCCACACCTTCTGCTATTTAGTACAGTAGTCCTGGTATTGAACTAACCCAGATTCTGGAAGTTCCACTGTCACAAATCTCACAAGTGTCTTTATTTTATATGTAAAGCAAGTGACAATGTATAATTCTACTATTATCTAAGCTGGCAATCATTTGGGGCTCCTGTTATAATTCTGTAACAATCCTGATCGTGTGTCCAGCGTAATGGTTGCCATTCAGTTTAAATCAATCCTTCAGTCAGTGTAACTCAGCAGCTAGAATGTATCCTTAGTTACTAAGCTCATATTATCTATTGTTACCGTTTACAGCTGAAACTGCTGGGAACAGTGGGAACATATTTTCATAAAGAGAAATTTGTTGCAAAGATATTGTATTGCTTGGGAAGTGGGCTAAAATCTGCTATAGAACTCAAAGGATGCTTTTAAACTTATTCAAATGGCATTAAGGGATGAATACAAAGAGTCACTATTATATAATACTACAGAACTGATTTATGTAAAATAAATAGTTCACATTTTTTTCTTTAAACTAAGCTAGGGGATGGGGGGGCTACAGGTGTGAGTAGTAGAGCTCAAAAGTGTGCTGTGACAACATAATTTCCCAGTATCTTTCCGACGACCAACACCACACAAAAAAATATTTCAGGCTCTGGAAGGAAATCTCAATTCCTAACTCGACACCTTTTAGATCAAGCCCACAGACATCTGAAACCATAAAAGTGCATTGATTGTGTCTTTCATGGTCTTGAATTGTGCTGCAGTGATTTTCAACAAATTCTTTAGTTCATCTAAAATTACTCTCCTCAAATTGTTTGGAATTGCCTTCTACCCCTGGAGCCGTCATAGTTGACTTGTTTGGACCACTTGGAATATTGGCAGAGCATATCGATTCGGCATTTCTATGCTGTTTGCAAGATATCTTGCCATACAGTAGTTTAGGTCAGTATAACGAAAAGCTGGATGTCACCTACTGTATTCTTATTCCTACAGATCATCTTGGTTCTTTGCCTCCGTGGGGTGCTTTGTAAAGCAGGCACAGCTAACTGCTCTGGGATGACACTTTCCTGCAGGTCTGTCCCTGAATCATGAGGCCCATAGCCAAAATAGTCCTCTTCATCTAGGATTTTCTGTAAAATCTGGGATTGAGTGAAATCATGTTGGGATCCTATCCACTGCGTATCTATACCTTCTTGCATTTTATTTTCCTATCAGGCTGATGCACAAGCTCCCCCCTCCCTACCCCTTTTTCCCTAATTAATCACAAGGATCTTTACTAAACACAAAGACTATGGAAGAAACAGGCTAGGGCAAAACAAGCTTTGGCAGAAAATATTCTAGAGCATATAAAACAATGCAAGGTGAAACAGGAGACAGGATACTGTGAAGGCAGTGCAAGGACAGAAAACAGGAGAACTACAAGAGAACCAAGCGAAAACAGACAGAGGAAACCCCAGAGAAGACAGAAGCAGCAGCATACCGGTCGACAAACAAAGAAACTGTGAGAGAGAGTGTCACGGGGGAGACTACTGGAGTGGGTAGGACCTCAGTGGCCAGAACAGCGGGGATCAGGCAAAACTAATCAGGGTGGCAGACAGATGGCAAATAGCGTGGTCGGGGGTCCCAGGCAGAGGTCGGAGGCAGGCGGCAGACGGTGTGGTTAAGTCACAGGCAGAGGTGGGAGGCAGGTGGCGTGGCTGGTGTCACAGGCAGAGGTCGGAGGCAGGTGATGTGATCAGGGCCAAGGGCCGAGGTTGGAGGCAGGCAGCAGATAGCGTGGTTGGGGTCACAGGCAGAGGTCGGCAGCAGGAAGGCAGGAACAGGACTGGGACTAGGGAACAGGACTGGGACTTGCTATCAGGAAACAGACTGGGGCAAGCTAGTTCAATAGCAAGGGCCTTTAATAATGTTACCAGAACTACAAGGAACAGGTCATGTCAGATTAGATCATGGCAAAAACAGAAGGAGTCAGGGTCACAAAACAAAGGAAAGGAGGTGCAGGAAACAGGAAATTATAAAGTAGGCAGAGACAGAAGCACCTAAGAGGAGATAAAAAGAGGAAAACCCAGAGCCGGGAGAAATAGCAGCACATCCGGTGGACAGACAAGGAATTGTAAGAGAGAGGGATTTAGGAAACTGTCAGGGCAATTTCTAACCGAGGTAGACATCGTTAAATGTCAGTGATATTCCTGACAGACGCTTTCTTGCAGGTCTGTCCCTGCATCATGGGGGCTCGCAGCCAAAATTTCCTCCATGCCTGGGATGTTCTGTAAAATAGTGGTTATGGTATGGAGACATATGGAGTGGGGGAGCTCCTCCAGAGGTCTTGCTTTATCTGCTGCTGTGGGCCTAGAATAAAATAGAGACCAGCGATGTCCCATGCCATTCTCACCAGGTCCCTGGCCATGTCCCATGCCATTCTCACCAGGTCCCTGGCCATGTCCCTTGCCATTTGGTCCAGATTTTGAAACATCAGGCCTAACTTTCCTTCCACTATGTCCCTGTATGTTTACCATGGCACCGCTGTACATGCGTCTTGTACAGGGGGATCATAATTCAGTTACAAATTCACAGACACTGCCGAGCTGCGTTTGACCAACTTGCTTGTTGCAGTTATTTTGCTGGAGCTGTATGCTTTGGTCGGTGTTTGTCCATGTAGCGTTGAGCTTGGTCTGGGGTGAGGTAAGCAGGGCCTGAGTGGGGCAAAGCTGAGTCTTGGGCAAAGTGAGTCAGGTCTGAGTTGGGCTTAGCTGGTTCTTGGTTAAGGTAAGCAAGGTCCAAGTTGGGCTTTGTAGGGTACGAGATCAGTTGAGCAGGGTCTTGAGCTGGGAGTAATGGGGATTGAGGTAACAGGTCTGGAATCAGGTTTTCTGGGTCCAAACATTTGAATGGCAAGGATTTTGGGCATTTTCTTATTTTCCACGCCGTTCCTGGATTCTACACCTTAAGAGTTTTGGGTGCTGCTATTTGTTCTTTCCCCATTTAAGTCTTTTTGTTTTTGGGAATCTCAGGTAGAGTTGTTTCAGCTAGCATTTTAGGATTTTTGATGGAACAGCAGTAGCAAGATGTGATTTGGAAAGGTCTATTCAATGTCTTTCTCCTTCAAAAGTTGCCATCGAATTTACCTATCAATGATGTTTGTAGTGTACAGTACCTGCCTTTCATGCTGGGAAGCACCGCAAGAATTAAGCAATCTTAAATTGTATTGAATAGAATTCTATGACAGTATGGAAATGCTAATACTTTTCTATCAAACAATATAGCACTAAAAATAACTATAGAAAACGAATATAGTGACAACAACAAAAATAGTGATACTACTCATTTAACAGGAGAGACGTTGCCTAGGATGCTGTACTACACTTGGTCATTGCAATACAGTGGCGGCCACCTTTATCCTAATGCGGACGTATCGGCGCCACTCTGATTACCGCGGGCAGATGCAGTATTTATTTTTTTCCGGAATATGCTCCGGTATTGTAGCGCATGTGATATTGAATGTATGAACGTGAATGCGGTATGAATGCGGCATGAATGCGGTAAAGTGCGGTGAAGTGCGGTGAAGTGCGTGGCATTTGGAAAATATCCCCGAAAAAATTCGGAGATGTTGGAGAATAAATGGGGCTGCGGCAGTACATATGACACAGCGATATTATGCACCATCTACAACAAAATTATGTAGTGCACCAGGACACCTAAACTAAGGCATTTATATGTGACATCATGATGACAACATGAGTCACATACTATATTTCACTCCATTTTTATTTTCCTACAGCCTGTAGGATAGTCAGTAGGGGCTATATATTGTAACTGTAACATGCTTCTGAGTAAGACAGTGTCATTGAAACATTGTCAGTCACTGTACACATGGGTTAATAAACATTGCAGTTCTCTTAGGTGTGCACTGTAGTCATACCTGTTATGGCATAAATTCATGTTCTTCTTTTAAAAACAAATACGTATACCTGGGGTAGTGAGATGAATACAATAAACATCAATATACACAATTAAAATTAAAAATAATAATTAATATGAGTTTTAGTTTATAACTAACCTGAAAACTTCATTTATGTAACAGCAATGTACATTGCAGCTGCAATGTAGGATTTAAATAAATATGACTCAAGGTTAAGAACAAATCCTTTCTTTATGTCAAAGGATGATTTTTGAGGTAGAATATGATTTTTACTATTTCATTTCCTGATTTTATTTGTGTTGGCTGACTCTAATTCTGCAGGATTTTAATCAAGATCATAGTGCTTTCATTTTGCAGTAACTCTTGGAGACTGCAGGGACAATTTCTTTTTCAGGCATTACAGTGCAGTATTTTTTGACCATTTCAGATATTGCTGCAGTTTTAACCTCCCAATTAAGAAATATACTTTATATGTGCCAATATATTACATTCAATATAATGAATGTGTCATATTTTGATTATTTTATTGTAGTTGTTGTATTGTACTGTAATCTACAGTAAATGTCCCTTATTTATGGTTAGAGTAGTAATATTGTTAGCTCTTGGAGTGTTTTGGGATCTAAGGGGTAAAATATTGTGTTGGAACCATGTTTTTGAACAGGGGTTCCTTAGAATCCTTGGGCAACCCTAAAGGGTCCCCTGCAATGAAGGGCTGGAGTTCCTATCAAGGCTTCTAATCTCAGACACACTATTAGAGAGGGCTGGGATTCTATACAATGCATCTGATTTCAGACGCACTATTAGAGAGGGTTTGGGGTTCCTTATGTAGCCAGGTCCCCTCTGTCCCGTGACCCCCCCTCGTTACCTCCACTGCTGGGGGTCACTCGACAGACCCGCCGGCACTTCTGGAGGGTGGGGGACGTGCAGGGAGCACTCCGGTGCTCCGGGGGCCCCCAGCAGCTCCCGAGCAGGGCGCCGCCATCTTGCGCCAGTTCGCGCATGCGCAGTGAGTCCCCGCATGCGGCGGCCAGACAGAGACATTGCGCATGTGCAGTGATAGCGCACGAACCCTAGCCTACCAGGGACAAGCTCTTAGAAGAGACTACAAGTCCCATGAGCCTCAGCACCACCCCCGTGACGCCTTGGAGCCAATAGGGCAAGAGTATCTCCCTGCACAGAGGGATTGATACAATTTCGCGGGGGGGTTGCAGCAGAGTGAGTTGCCATCAGGAGCAGCTAGGGGCAGGAGTTAGGGTGCAGGAGTCAGTGACTCCCTGCCCTAGGCCCCAGATAGCCCTGAGCCACCAGTAGCTCTGTGTTGTGTCAGGGACAGGCCCCAGGTTAGGGACCCTGCCCCTTATTATCCAGAGTCAGTTAGGGACACAGCGGACGCTGCGTGTCCATCCAGAGGTCTGGGCTCAGACCTTCGCTGTCGCTGCAGCAGCCATCCGAGTGGGATCGCCCCGGACGGTAGTTCCTGTAGTCAGCTGTCATCGTATCCTTTGTGAAGCTCCTTGGCAGGCCCGGGCACTGGAGTGCTCGGCAGGTAACCATCACCAAGTGCACCAACAATCCTATATTATACTCACATGGGACTAGTGGCTGCGTAGTCACACATATCTATCTCACTTGAAGGGACATATTGTGTGGGGTTACTGTACACGGTGTGGGATCACCCGGTGAAAGGGGGTCGCGTCCTGCGAGACGCAGTAGTTAGTGTCTCCTCTAGGGAGGGACACCTGTTGATCATTTGCACAAGTACGTTTGCACTAGTAAAGTCATTGGTTGTTTTACATGCTGTGTGGAATATATATATATATATATATATCTATATATATATATATATATATAGATATATATATATCTATATATATAAATAATCAAAAAATAAATAGATGATACCTTTCTGTGGCTAACGAAATGCTTTTATTTGTGCGAGCTTTCGAGATACACTGATCTCTTCTTCCGGCGATCTTACAATGAATGAAGCAAAAGGTATACTTAAAAACAGTGTCTCTTGGAATGTTATCTGTGCTGTTCCTTCCCCCGGTGTGGATGTGTTTTATGGCTAGAGGTGTTAAATGGTTACTGAAAGCAAGTGAAGAAAGAGTGTGTATGTGTATCAGTGTGAATAAAAATGAATGGAGAGCCCACAGTATATACAGTGCTTTACACAAGGTGTGTGTGGAGTGGGACTGGATATAAATGGTGTGGGTGGGTGTGGAAATGTGAGAGTTTGTAGCACAACTAAAAGTGTGTGTGGATACTTAGTGGTCCCTATTGGTGTATAGGGATGGAAAAACAAGGAGTATTAGTATGTGTGAGAGACAGCTGTGTGTGCATACATATAGCACAGTATGTACAGACATTTTAGTTGTGCTACAAACTCTCACATTTCCACACCCACCCAGTCTAAGTCTCTGGACGAAACGCGTCGGAGTGGGGGTGCTAGGCAGGACCCCTGACAGATGTTCACGTAACTATGCTACCCAGCACTGGTGCAACTAATCTCTGGACTGTGACATTCTATTTTTTCATTATGGATACTGACAACACACACAAGGTTATCTAATAGGTGTTCATCAGGTTATTTTCCATACATGCTATTCACACACTTCACTGCTCTACACATCTAGTGACTTCATCCCATCATGCCACCTTTTTACTACAAGTGATTAATTTGTGCTGTTGGTATTGGTTACATATTTGTATGCTCAGCAGATTTATGATGGTTTAAGATTGTCATTTATATTTTGACTAGTCACTTCACTGGTGTGTAGTACGTATTATCTTTAGCCTTGTATAGGTGCCTGTGAACCCATTAACCTGCTGTGATTTATTCTGATCTATCCTAGTGTTTCTTGAGTCACTATCCTTCTCATGTTAAGGGTTGACAATTTGAGTCATTCCCTAGTTTTGCCCATTTGTGTCTATGGGTAGTACCCGTGACAGGGGTCCAAGCCTTTTTTAAGTGTTTTTAATCATGTACTGTTTACTAATCCTTTTTTGCATTGTGTCAAATAAATAAAATACTATATGTTAATTTGCATACCTGAGTGCTCCCATACGGGTTACTTTTTTCTCTTTTCACTCATACATACATATACACATATATATATATATATATATATATATATATATATATATTGTCCTGCGACGGACCACTCCCCCTCTGGTGGGAGCCATTGCAGGTGGAGGTGCTGCACAGAGTACGAGGTTACTCCATTTATTTATACGTGCCCCAGGCTCCCCGTGGCAGAGGTAGAGGCCTCCTGTGAGCCTAACAGGTAAAGCATCACACCTGGTAACATTAGGTTCCCCGCGCACACACACTATATGCTATTGGGTGGGGGAATACCTGTTACACTTACAATGCATCTGAGCTCAGACGCAAGTAGAATAAACAATGCTTCACACATTGTATTAGGAAAAACAGCCTGCCAGAGACTTTCATTTAATGCATACAGTAGCTACTACAGCAAGGGCAGACAGAGAGAAGTCGATTAACATAGGCGCTAACTATCCTTTATTACATCTATATTTTTATAGCAGACAGAAGAACGAGGCATGATCAGTTACTGTACACAGCATCTTGTCAATGGATGATTATTTGCGATTACCCTAGGGTGCTGTTTAGGTCTTTGGGAGCGTAGTGGGAGGGGTTAACCCTTCATTGCCTTAGCGTTTGTAACCTCAAAGGTAATGAAGGGGTTAATTTCTACTGCCCCGCTCCCTCAAAGCCTAAACACCCACCCTAGTGCAATTACAAGCTTCACCCACCCCATGTACCAACAACTATGCAGTTTCTGCTATTACACCTTTCATTACCTTAGCCGTTAGCTGCTAAGGTAATGAAATTGGCTACACTTTTATTTGTATTGCACAAGATTGATACCGGAGGCCAGGGTTGACCAGCGGGGACTCCAAGGGTGCCTTTTGGGTCTCCAGGGTCTCTGCAGATCTCCGGGGAATCCCTGCCGGCCTCCGTTATCAATCCTGTGCAGTTAAAATAAAAGAAAATGCTTTTATGCACCTTGCAATAACTTTAGCATTAGCCTTTAGCTGCCAGTAAAATATTGCTAGATGTTAAAGTACTGTACAATAATCTTATCACTGCTTAGTGAATAGCAGTTTCTAGCAAAAAAAATAAAAAATGATTTGGGGCTTTTTTTTTTTTCTTTGCTTTTCTTACAACTTTTTTTGTCTGAGTGTTAAAGCTCGTTAAAAAGCCTTTATAGCGCAATATTGCCCTTTTATCGAAGTTTAGTGAATAGCAAAACAGGCAATATCGCGCTATTAGGGCATTTATAATTCTATTAACCACTAAACACCTGCCTCTTCTTTTCCATTTCCTCCCCAACCTTTTTATTTAGACACATTGGTTTATACTTGTTTCTTTTATATTTATTACCGAAGGGTATACACTGATAAGTGTGCTTGTCTAACAATGTTTTAAAGACTGCACATTTATCTTCCACATTTTTCCCTGCAAAAACATTATCCCAATTTATTCGTTATAAATTAGTCCTCAGTATATTACAATCTGCCTTTCTAAAGGTTAAAGTCTTTGTTGAACCTAAGTAATATTGTTTATTATATTTTATTTTAAATTATACCATGTTATGATCACTGTTACTCAAATGTTCCCGAACTTGAATATTTTTTATTACTTCTAAATTGTTTGATTCTAATAAATCCAGTATTTCCCCTCTCCTGGTTGATTCCATGATAATTTGCATCATGTAATTGTCTTTAAGTATTCCCAAAAGGTTTTAAATCCTGTTTAACATGTAAACATACTCCACCTCCTCTTCCATTTGCTCGAACCTTCCGAAAAAGGAAATAACCCTCTAAATGAACTGCCCAGTCATGAGTTTCATCCCACCTTGTTTCAGTAATGCCTATGAGAATATACAGTACTTCTCCCTCGTAGATATTAATTCAAACTCACCCATTTTATCTGTCAGGATTCTTGCATTAGCAAGCATGCTCTAACAGGGACATTGTTGGAGAGAAACTGCATCGAACTTCAGCAGTGTGATGGTTAATTGCACACAAGAAATCAACCAGACTCCACCTGGCTAAATAGGACTTTTAGAAACCACCTGGTCTAAGAAACAGGAAGGAGATCCCTTAGCTCACAAAGGAGATAAACAATGGAGGAAAGAACCCCAATAGAGCATGCATACACTGTGTTGAGATGGTGTAAATTTAAAACTAACCTTTATTAGAAACATAGTAAAACAAGGGGGATTAAAATAGGATTAAACTCTGTATCACTACGCTTAATTACCTAAGGGATATGATAGTCCCCAGGTAGGTAGTCGTTATTGAAGTGTTGCTTGAGTACACTAGCCCCCAGCCACCTTAATTAGGGAAGCCTGGGGGAAAGCTAGATTGAGGGATTTAAGTAGTATTCTTATATGGAATGCCAATTATATACTTGTAGTGCATTGGTGCAATAGTATTGAAATGACACTGCTAATGGTGGGTTGATTGCACAGCCTGTAGTTAGCAATAGAGTGTAATTTAAATCTTGACAAGATAATGCACCTATGTTGCCTTAGGGTTAAATGAACAGTGTAAATTACTGCCACAAGGATACACAACAGCTATAGCCCTAGGTCATATTGTTAAGACCTCTAGCGCTGACTGAGATTGCACAATGTAGTTATAATAAAGTGTGCTGCACTTCTAAAACCTGTTGCTAACTGCAGTAGGTGATAGATAAAATAGAGCACCGTGTAGACAAATGGTGGCAGTTGCTGTATAATCTGCCCCAGACCTGAAGGGTGTGCTATTTAACCATATAAGATTGTAAATTGACTTAATCAGTAGATTGAAATAAACAAAATCTCTGATATAGAGCACCATGTGTATACTGATTGCTATACCTGGAAATCCCTGTATGGGAGTTACTGTGCAGAGTAGTTGGTGTATAAGTGTAAAAACAATTCAGCTCAGCAAGTGTAGAACATGAACAGTACCTTAACAGCCCTGATTAGAGCTACTCTGCTGTAACAGTGAATGGTAGTGAGCAACAGCACAGGTAAGTATACTCTACAGCTGCTGTATAGCTTGTCAGTATAGATATATATAATCCCTAGAAAAGGAGACTCCCTTAGATCATCGGGTAATACAGGAGTGTAAACTGTGCAGGAATTGAGTCTCAGCGCTGCCTGCTCTGTCATTAAGCATAGATAGCAGCGTCTGTGTCAGAGGGCTCAGTGCCTGCACCCAACTGAAGAGTTCTGCCGACGTGCACATTTCTTTAGTAGTGCTTAATCATGGCCAGTGTGGAGGGGAGATCCCATGAGAGCTTGGGAGTATTTATAGCGCTGGTGGTTATGACCTAGAGTAACCCTTCAGCCTGCACATGTGCCCCTAGTGGTTGGCAGTGCAGGAGCTTGTAATGCTCTAAAGCCTGTCTGTGTGCTTTGACAATAGGTGCTGGATTGTGTCTAATAAGTACTGTGGTTACAATGTTAACCATACACATTGTTGCTTGTGGATCTCAACTGTTACCACTGATAATTTCAAATGAATAAATGGATAATAACAATACTGTGTCAGGTTTGTGTGTCATTATTGTGATGTTGTTAGCCTAAACTTGAATTGCAATTTATATTAACTGGCAAGTATACTGTAGGAGGTGAGACACTAGTAAATGCCAAACCATATCATGATGACAATTATAGGATGGTTATAGTTATAAGAAAGGACTGAACATGAAACCTTCATTTAACCATTTAGGTGAAAGTGCTTGCAGGGTATAGATCCAACGTGACTCTTTTTGTAAGAGGATCACGTCAATATCCCCTTTCCTTTGGCCCAATGAGTGTTGATCTATGCCTCCGAATGACATAACATTTGTGTCACCATTATGGCAGTTGTTGACATGCCTTGATACCGGGGTGTCTGTTTTGTTTCTGATTGTGCCTAGGTGTTCAAGTACACGTTGTTTAAATTGTCTTTTCATTTTACCGATATAGATTTTACCACATCTGCACACCCCTTGGTAGATTACTCCAAAGCTTTGGCAGTTTATGAACTTCCTTATTTGGTACATTTTAGTATTGTCCCAGTTATGAAAGGTTTTCATTGTAGTGACATTTTGCATGCTTTGCAGTGTTGGCAGGAGAAACTACCCTGGGGTTTTGGTGGTAGCCATGTGTGTAGTGGTGACTCGGTAAAGTGGCTGTGGACTAAGATGTCTTTTATATTGCGTGCTCGCCTGCTTACCATAGAAGGGTAGGCAGGGATGACATCTTTGATGTACTGATCGGCTTCCATAATGTGCCAGTGTTTTTTGAAAATATTCTTGGCCAAATGCCATTGCTTATTATAAGTGCCAATGAACCTAAACACCTTTTGATTGTATGTAAAGGTTTTGTTGGTAAATAGATCTCTTCGCTCAGAGTATTTTGCTCTTTTGTAGGCTGTTTTGATACTCTTGTTGCTATAGCCTCTCTCTTTAAATCTTTGGCTCATGGCTTTAGCCTGAGTTTCAAACTCTATGATGGTGCTGCAGTTTCTCCTTAACCTAAGGAATTGGCCTACAGGTATACTTTGTTGCAGCGTTTTGGGATGGTGGCTAGAGGCTTCTAGCAAGTTATTGGTGGCTGTGGGTTTCCAATAGACCAGGCCAGCACAACACGCGGCCCGCACTCACTGTGCGGCCTGCGGCGGCTTTCTGCTCTCCCCCTCCCTCCCGAGTCCACTCTCCTGCGCCCCCCCCCCCCCGCGAGCTCGCTGTCACCATCCCCCGCGAGCCCGCTGTCACCCTCCCCCGCGAGCCCGCTCTCCCCCTCGCAGGGTAGCAGCGCACTCTAGCATTGAGGCACTTCCTGCCTGCTGCTTTCTAGAGCGTGTGTGCACTCCTGCTTGGACGGCAGAGGCAAAGGTATTTACTGCTTTTACGGCAGAGGTATTTACTGCTTGGACGGCAGAGGTATTTACTGCTTGATGTGAGGTGCTGGGGGCTTGATGTGATGTGCTCAGGGGTTAATGTGAGGTGCTGGGGGGCTTGATGTGTGATGCAGGGGGGGGTTGATGTGTGGTGCTGGGGGGTTAATGTGTGGTGCTGGGGGCTTGATGTGAGGTGCCGGGGGCTTGATGTGAGGTGCTGGGGGGTTAATGTGAGGTGCCTGGGGGGGTTGATGTGAGGTACTGGGGGCTTGATTTGAGGTGCTGGGGGATTAATGTGAGGTGTTGGGGGATTAATGTGAGGTGCTGGGGAGGTTAATGTGAGGTACTGGGGGCTTGATGTGAGGTGCTGGGGGGTTAATATGAGGTGCTGCGGTGGTTAATGTGAGATGCTGGGGGGTTAATGTGAGGTGCTGGGGGCTTGATGTGTGGTGCGGGGGGTTAATGTGAGGTGCTGGCAGGTTAATGTGAGGTGCTGGGGGGTTAATGTGAGGTGCAGAGGGGCTTGATGTGTGGTGCAGGGGGGGGTTGATGTGAGGTGCAGGGGGAGTTGATGTGAGGTGCAAGGGGGGTTGAAGTGAGGTGCAGGGGGGTTGATGTGAGGTACAGGTGCGGTTGATGTGAGGTGCAGGGGGTTGATGTGAGTTGCAGGGGGGTTGATGTGAGGTGCAGGGGGGTTGATGTGAGGTGCAGGGGGAGTTGATGCGAGGTGCAGGGTGGGAGAGTGATGTGAGGTGCAGGGTGGGAGAGTGATGTGAAGTGCAGGGGGAGTTTGTGTCAGGTGCAGGGGGGAGAGTGATGTGAGGTGCAGGGGGAGTTTATGTAAGGTGCATGGGGGGAGAGTGATGTGAGGTGCAGGGGGAGAGTGATGTGAGGTGCAGGGGGGTTGATGTGAGGTGCAGGGGGGTTGATGTGAGGTGCAGGAGGGGAGAGTGATGTAAGGTGCAGGGGGGAGAATGATGTGAGGTGCAGGGGTGTGAATGATGTGAGGTTAAGGTGGGAGAGGGATGTGAGGTGCAGGGGGGTGGGATGTGTGTGGTGTGCAGGGGGGTATTGTGTGTTAGATGTGAAGGGGGAGTATTATGTGGGTGGGTGAGGGGGAGAGATGGGGGTAAGAGATAGATAGGGAGTATCGCAAAGGTTGATAGTGAGGTGTTCTGGGGGAGATAAGAGGATGATGATGAAGGGTGCTGGGGGAGATATGAGGATGATGATGAGGGGTGCTGGGGGAGATATATGAGGATGATGATGATGAGGTGCTGGAGGAGAGATGATGATGATGATTATGATGATGATGATGATGATGATGATGATGATGATGATGATGATGATGATGATGATGATGATGATGATTTTACCTGTGCAGCCCAATTTTTTTTTTCCTTGGAGCAATTCGGCCCTTCTCACGTTACGAGTTGTGCAGGCCTGCTTTAGACTGTGGTCTCTATGAGGTTATTGAGCCCTCTTGAGATTCTTAGGGCCAGGAAGCATAATGATTGTTTGTCATGCTCCAGAGTTACGGTAGATGTAAATTCAACTGATTACAGTTGAGATTATTGACAAACTCTTTTAGTAATGTTGCTGAGCCTTGCCAGAGAATGAGCACGTCATCTAGAAGTACATGTGACGTGAAGTGTTCTAATTCTTCCGTGAATACGTGCTTGGCCTCCCACCATCCCAGATAGAGATTTGGCATAGGATGGGGCACATTTTGTGCCCATGGCGTCCCTTGTGTTTGATGATTTATCTTATATATATATATATATATATATATATATATATAATCTGATATATATATAATCTGATATATATATATATATATATATATATATATATATAATCTGATATATATATATATATATATAATCTTATTGTCGAACAGGAAATAATTCCTTGTCAGGACAAATGTTAGGAGTTCTATCACAAACATACTGTGGGTGGTATAGTGTTGGCCCCTTGTTTGGAGAAAGTGTAGATTGGCTTCTAGGCCTTTGTGATGGAGGATACTGGTGTATAAACCCTCCACATCTAGGCTCACCAGTGTAGTGTCCTCATTAATAACTATACCCTCCAATCTTTGAAGGACATCCTTGGTGTCCTTGATGTAGGATGGGAGTGATGCCACATAAGGCCTCAGCACCTGATTAATGTAACTGCTGGCATGTTCTGTCAAATTTCCAACCCCAGAGACAATCGGGCGACTGGGTGGTGGCACTTTTTGTTTATGTATCTTGGGTACTGTGACGGTTCAGGGGATTCCTTCCCCTCCATGTGTCCCTGGCGCTCCGCTCCCTCCTGCCTCTCATGTCCCTTCCTTGCCTCCCCGTTCTGTTCTCCCTTCTTCCTCCCGCATCTGTCCCTCTGCGGCAGCCCCTGACACTCTTCCGGCGTCTGCGCGCGCTCCCTGCAGGACACGCGCATATTCTCAGTCTCCTGTTCCCCTTAACAGTGCTCCCCGCTCACGGCCTCCCTCTGCTCTCGCTAAGGTATCCTTACCTCCTGCAGACTCTCCTCCTGTTCTCCCCCCACCCTTGGCGGGTACCCCCGCGGCGCGGCCTCGGCGCGCCTCGTGACACAGCCTGTGCGCACGTACTCTAACCTTACAGAGGGCGCGCACACACGCTCCTCTTGTAGGCTTTCCCAGACCCCTGGCTTCTCCTCTCATACTCTACAGGCTATCTCCCTCTCTGGCTCACCTGTCTCCTCCTCCTCTCCTTCTCACCTATCCCTGCTGCCTCTCACTTTACCCTCTGCCCCTCATCTCTCTCCCATTGGTGTTTCTTCCTTTATAACCCCTGTCTGTCGTCTAACTCATTGCTCTGCATAGTTCTTTGTAACCTCTGTGTGTGCAGTCCTATGCTTGGCTCTCCTGTGTTTTCCAGCTTCTGTTTCTGCTCCTGCTTACCTCTGGATTTCCCTGGCTTGACCTCTGCTTGTACTGGATTACCCTGCTCTCTACTGCCCTTGAACCATGCTTATGGACACGACTTTGCTTCTGTTATCCCTGGACTCTGGCTTACGAACATTACGATCCTGCTCTCTATATCCCTGGACTCTGGCACACGGACATCACTACCTTTACTCTGAACCCCAAAGGCATTGCAAGTATAACTAACCATCTTTCTACAGGCCCGGCAACGCCATACTACACTCCGGGCATGCCCTCACTGCTGTGGGTGCATGGTAAAACCCTTCCCACCTCAGTACTGGGGACTGGCCAGGTCTGCGGGCATACAGGTGTTACATTATGCAGAGCCCAAAATATGCAGACCCCCCTGAGGTGGTACAGGTGTTTCTTTGGAGCATCAACAACTTGTGAGCAACCAGCTGACCACTATTTGCCAGCAACTGGCTAACCTCCCTGTCCAGGAAACTCCAGTGGCTCCGTCACCTCCAGCTGCTATGACCCATGGTAATGCTGGACCCCGTATTCCACTGTCCAACCGGTATGATGGGGACCCCCTCGCTTGCCGCGGATTCCTAAACCAATGCGAGGTGCAATTCGAAGTGTCTCCCTCTCAGTTTCCTACCGGCCGCTCTAAGGTGGCTTACATCTACACCTTGCTCACCGGTGACGCCCTCACTTGGGCTTCTCCCCTCTGGGAACATAAGACTGAATTAACCCAAGATTACTCTAAATTTAGGTGTGAATTCCAGCAAGTGTTTGACACTCCCGCACGACGGGAGACGGCCGCATTCTCTCTCTTTCATATTTCACAGGCTCAAAGATCTGCTGCCAAGTACTCGATCGAGTTCCGTACCCTCGCCGCGGAGACTCAATGGAATGATGAGGCACTCGCCGCCGCATACTGGCACGGTCTCTCTGACACCTTGAAGGATGATCTTGCTACTCATGCCCGGCCTTCATCCCTGGAGGAGTTGATTACTCTCAGTGTGCGTATGGACCAGCGCACCCAGGAACGATGGCACGAGAGACACTGTTCCCGTTCTCTTCCTTCCCCTGTTGTCTCTCACAGGTCGCCATCTTCGCCTCTCCTGGCGTTGGACACCCCGGAGCCGATGCAAATCGGTAGCCAACAACTTCAGGCCGCGGAGAGAATGCGACGCCATCAGAAGGGACTCTGTTTCTACTGTGGTTATTCGGAACATCGCCTCCAGAACTAGTCCCTGAAGCCGGGAAATGGGAACACCCAGTAAAGGTAGAGGGGCTTCTACTGGGTACTGTCTCTTCTTGCCCCTCTCTCCCTGATTATCTCCCGAAGAAGTTTATGCTTCCTGTTACGCTGGTGGGCCCTGATCTCCTACTGGAAGAAAAGGCTTTCATTGACTCTGGATCTGGCGGAAACTTCCTGGATCAAACCTTCACCTCTGAGAACCAAATTTTTCTGGTCAAGAGAAAAGCACGTATTGGTCTCGAGGCCATCGACAGTCTCCCGCTCCAGCCAGCATTCATCATCTGGGAGTCGTTCCTTTCACTTTGACCTTGGCCAACGGTCATAAAGAGGTAATAGTTTTTGATATCTTCCATCCTCCCACCGTTCAACTTATTTTAGGATTGCCTTGGCTTCAACTCCACCATCCGCGCATTGATTGGACCGGCACCGTGCCTATCCAGTGGCCTTCCTCCGCTGAGTCTGTCTCCACGGCTTCTCCTGTTGCAGTGCTTGCCGGTCTGGATGCCGTTCCTTCCAATCTTTCGATTCTTCCGACCGTGTATCATGAGTTCCTGGATGTGTTCAACAAAGTAAAGGCTGAGGTTCTGCCTCCCCATCGTCCATACAATTGTCCTATCGATTTAATTCCAGGGACCATCCTCCCGAAGTCGAAAACTTATCCTTTGTCCTTTCCAGAAACCGAAGCCATGACGTCTTACATCCAGGAAAACTTGGAGACAGGATTCATCCGCAATTCTACCTCCCCCGCTGGGGCAGGCTTCTTCTTCGTGAAGAAAAAGAATGGATCGCTAAGACCTTGTATCGTCTTTCGCGGACACAACAAAATCACGGTAAAGAATCGGCACCCCCTTCACTTATTCTCTCAACTTTTCGATCGTCTCCAAGGAGCCTCTCTCTTCTCCAAGCTCGAATTAAGAGGGGCCTATAACTTCATTCGCATAAGGGAGGGGGACGAATGGAAAACCGTGTTTAATACGCGATCTGGACATTATGAGTACCAGTAATGCCCTTTGGTTTATGCAATGCTCCAGCTGTCTTTCAAGAGTTCATGAACGACATCTTCCGGGATGTATTGGGAACATTTGTTATCGTATACTTAGATGACATTCTCATTTTTTCTAAAAACTTAGATGAACACATTCACCATACCAAACTGGTGCTGTCTAGGTTTCGTGCTAACCGCCTATGCGCCAAAATGGAGAAATGTTTGTTCCACCAGACATCTACTTCCTTCCTAGGCTATAGTATCTCTAACCAAGGTTTTTCTATAGGATCCAGAGAAGTTGAAGTCTGTTCTCGACTGGCCGCTGCCAAATTCTCTCAAGGCCGTGCAGCGTTTTCTCGGCTTTGCCAATTATTACAGGAAATTCATCCGTAATTTTTCTTTCATTGCTCTCCCCATCACTGCCTTGACCAAAAAAGGTGCCGACCCACGTCTTGGTCTCCTGAAGCCATTGATGCATTAGGCCCGGGCCATTGAGGGGTGAGGCGATCCGAACCGCGCTGAGGCTCACCTGCTGAAATCTGGGCGATTTCATGCCCATACAGGCGAGCCAGCGGGCGCGATCGGAGCCGAGGGGAGGTGGTTGGAGGCGGGGCAGTGACGTCGCTGGGCCAATCGCCCGCGACGCACTGACGTCAATGTCGACACTGCTGTGCTCGGCTGAAACCTCCATCTCGTCAGCACGCCTGCGGACGCTCGCGTGAGACCCCTCTCAAGGCATCCTCATTGAGGATCCCGGGGCTCAGCACGGAGTGTCCGCACGCCTCAGCACGGCCTGTCCTTCTATGGACTTGGCCTTAGAGTTTCTCAAAAAAGCCTTCGTCTCTGCACCCATCCTACGTCACCCGGATACCTCCATTCACATTGGAAGTTGACGCCTCGGATGTGGGAGCCGGTGCAGTTCTTTCTCAGAGACCCTCTCCCCAAGAAAAACTCCATCCCTGGGGGGTTTTTTCTCAGAAATTCTCGTCTGCCGAGAGAAATTATGATGTTGGGAATCGTGAGCTTTTGGCCATTAAATTGGCTCTTCAGGAGTGGAGGCATCTTTTACAAGGCACCAAGGAACCTATTATACTTAAATGATTTGCATAGGCGCCACAATACCCTAATTTTCAACAGTGTGTTTAAAAATAATAATAATAAAAGAAAAAAAATAAAAAAAAATTATATATGAAATGTTGCACAAATGGATTCTTCTCAACCTTACCAGGGAAATGTGCTAAGATTTCCCACAAATGCAATTCTGGTTTGGAGTTGGAAGGGAGCGATCCACCTGTGTACACCTCATGTGAGTGAAAAACGTGAAAAAGCACTGATGCAATATGTGATCTTAAAATCAATAGTTGATTACAAACAACTTGTATATATAGAAGTGAATTACTTATACAGTACAAAAGTGTTGATAATGGTAAAGTACAACCAGGAGGTATGTAGATAGTAGTTCTTCCTTTCAGATGTGTAATGGCACCACTCTGCTTTCACATAAGGGGACTGTTCCAGATATTCAGCTCCCAACAGGGTATATGGAAAAACAGAAGACACAAAACGGCCCAATAGTGCAGATTGCAATTCACTGGATTTATGTCAAAAAGTGGTAAGAGATGTACTCACATTAAGTACAAAGATTCTGTACATATATTGGTATCTTTAGCAAGTGAATGCTCACTGTCTTTGCGGTGTGCGCTCCCGAATTTTCTCCCCCTCTCCTCGCTGTGCCGTCGGCTGTGGCGTGTGACGTCACGTCCGGTTCGCGGGTGACCGCATCAGATGGAAAAGGATGGCAACCAGCAATGTTGAGGGGTCTGCGGGAGCGTCCTAGCTTTCGGCGTCTTCTCTTGGAGGCAGCTGCTGCAAACTCGTTGGCTCTACGCGTTTCGCTGTGGTACACAGCTTCGTCAGGAGCAATAAATGACTAGTGTGGGTGTCATGTATTTATATGATGATCTCTAATTGCTTTACAAGTGTATCCAATCTAATTTAAGCATTGCACAATTACACCCACAGGATTGCCTTTACATAGGCACAATTCTTTCTGTGGTCCAAAAATCACAAGAATAAAATAAGATAAAAGTAGTTTAATTTATAGTACTCTTAAGTACAATTAAAACATGGTATAATAAACATTATTTAATAACATATAAAAATAAAAACTAGCAATGAAAAAATTGTGGAGTCTGCTTTGTTTGGTATTAAAACCCTCTATTAATAATATCAATTCAATCATATATAAAAGTTATTCTTAATAAAAATAAATCTCATTAGATGATAATGTCATACGATAAATATATGTAGTAAGGTGCATATTGGGAGGAAAAAGAGAAACAGAGAGAGGTTATCAGTTTCATTCATACCATCATATCCATATAAAGAGCGTTATATTATCAAAATCTTATTTAATTAAAAATTGGCAAGGTCAGGATCAGCTCTACTAGCTCTATATTCTAAAATAATATATTATAAAGTATATATAATTGGTGTAATTTACGAAAAATTTAGGAAATATACTTAATATAATTTACATCTCTAAATTTATAATTCTCTATAAAGAATAATTATCACATAACACACATTAATAACAAAGTGCAATAGACGCAATATGATAATATTATTTACAAATATTATTAGATAATTTTTACCTACAATTCTTTAAAAGTGAAAAATTTAAAATATAATAAGACACAATAAAAAACAACATATCTTAAAAGATAATAAAAACAGGCAAAGTTAATATTTATAAAAACATTAGGTATGTAGGAACGGTAGGATTTCAAATTCTGAATTTAAACCATTTGGGATCAGTGTCTTTAGTTTGTGGATCCAATACATTTCTCTCTTGCTTAGATCCACCTCTCTACAGCGTCCCCTCCAATGTTGTTGTACATTTTCAATAGCGATAAATTTAAGGCTATCCGGGTTTGAATGATGGTGTTTAGCGTAATGTTTAGAGACGCTGTGGGATAAAATGCCCCTTCTTATGTTACTCAGATGTTCGATGATGCGGGTACGTATGGGTCTAGATGTTTTTCCTACATATTGTAGCCCGCAGGGGCACTCAAGGACATAGATTACAAAATTTGTCTGGCAATTCATGTATTGTTTGATTTTAAATGTTTCTTTGCTTCTATTACTAGTAAACTTTGTTTTTTCCTGCATTTTGTGCTGGCAGGCCTTACACGATCCACATCCATAAAAACCTGTTAAATTCTTTAGCCAGCTCTGATTTTCTCCTTTTGTGTTTCTTAAGGCGCTTGGTGCTATTAAATTTTTAATATTTTGGGCTTTTTTAAAAATTATTTTTGGATTTTCAGGTAAAATTTCGTTCAAAATGCTATCTGATTTTAAAACATGCCAGTGTTTACGAAGGATTTTTCATATATTTTTTGCTTCTTTGTTAAAAGTGGTAAGGAAGGCAGTATCATATATATTGTTATTTTGATTAGGAGACTTTTTCCGTGATTCCAAAACTTCCTTTCTTTGTAGATTTTTCGCCTTTGTTAATGCTATATCTAAAGTCTCTTGGCTGTAATTCTTTTCTACAAAGCGTTTCTCTAACACTTTACACTGGTCTTTAAATATTTCCTCCTCGGTGCAATTTCTCCGTAGTCTCCTATATTGACTATAGGGAACTCCGTCCATCCATTGATGGTGGTGGCAACTAGATCTAAGGATAAAGTTGTTGCAGTCAACATGTTTAAAATGTGTTTTAGTTTTTATTGCACCTTCTTCTATATATATATTTAAATCAAGATACTCTATAGAACTTTCGCTTATTGTGTGTGTAAATTTGAGATTAAAATTATTTTGGTTAAGGTTAAAAATGAATTGTTCTAGACTTTGCTTATCCCCCTGCCATATTAAAATGATGTCATCAATGTAGCGCCGCCATAGGACAAGGCCACCCCCCAGCTCGCCGTTGGACCAGATGGTTTGGTCCTCCCAAAATCCCATAAAGAGATTTGCGTAGCTGGGGGCAAACCTTGTTCCCATGGCGGTGCCACATTTCTGAACATAATACACCTTATCAAACAAAAAGAAATTTTTTTCTAAAATGAATGTAATGCTATCAAGAAGGAATCTAATTTGCAAATCGTGCAATTCCGGATCATTCCTAAGAAAATATTCAACAGCTTGGAGTCCTAAATTATGAACAATAGATGTATATAGCGAACTCACATCAATAGTTGCCAACAGATAATCTTTTTTCCATACAAAAGTATCTAGGATTTTTATAATGTCAGACGTATCTTTCAGATATGAATTCATCTCCTTCACATAACCCTGGAGGAAACTATCTATATAGGCTGACAGGTTGGACGTGAGTGAATTGATTCCCGAAATTATCGGCCTACCGGGTGGATTTTCAAGACACTTATGGATTTTTGGTAAAATATAGAATATCGGAATTTGAGGGGTTTTGTTATATAAAAATTTAAACTCTGATTCCGTAAGGATACCTATATCCCTTCCTCCTTCTAACAGACTATTAAGTTCTTTATTAAATTTCTCAGTTGGATTTTTATTTAAAATACCATAAGTGTCATTGTCACCTAATAGGCGATAAATTTCTTTCAAATAATTCTCCCTATTCATTATTACTGTTCCCCCACCTTTGTCAGCCTGTTTAATTACTATCTTTTCATTCTGAGTAATTTCTTCCAAAGCTTTTCTTTCATCTGTAGTCAAATTATTCCTAGTTGTAGTTTTTGAATTTTTAGTCAGCAATTCAAAGTCCTTCACGATCAGATCGTAAAATACCTCTAGGTGTTTACCCTTGTAATATGTGGGATAGAATGTTGACTTGTTTTTTAATGAAGTGTGTTTAAATTTGCTCACTTCTGGTTCCTTTTTTGGATTCTCCATATGTAATCTGGATTCCACATTTTTACTTTGAAAGAATCTTTTTACTGTTAGTTTTCGGAGATAGCGGTTGGCATCTAAAAATAGTCCAAAATTGTTAGGCCCTATTGTTGGTGCAAAAGAAAGTCCTTTCGAGATTAGTTTTTTCTGGGGTATAGTTAGTTCAACGGAGCTAAGATTGAATATACTCCTTGTATCTATACCGCTTCCTATGTTTAGTCTTTCCCTTTTTCTTCTTTTTCCTCTTTTCCCTCTCTGATGTTTTCTTTTTTGTGATATGATTTGGGGTCCCTCCTTTCTTTCGGGGGTGTGTAAGAATTCGGTATTTCCCAGACGCTGAGTGTTTTGTCCATGTCTAAAAAAACATTGGACCCAGTAGCTCCAATAGGTGACCTGGATCTACTTGTTTTTTGTTGTCTATCTAGATGGTATCTATCTCTTTCTCTTTTCCTTTCTTCCCTTTCTCTTTTCATCTCTTTATCTCTTTTTGCCTCTTTCTCTCTTTGGTATTCCTTTTCTTTTTGATCCTTCTCCCTTTGTTCTATTTCTCTTTGTTCTCTATGATAAGCAAAATCCCTATCTCTCTGTTGTTCCCTATGTCTATGGATATCCTTATCTCTAATATATTTGTCCCTTTCTTCTTTCATTCTTATTTCTTTTTCCCTCTGTCTTTCCCTTTCTCTTTGTCTCTCTCTCTCTCTCTCTCCGTCTATCTTCCTCCATTCTGAAGTCTCTCTCCTTTATTCTCTCTTTTTCTCTTAGATATTCAGTGTCTCTACGTTTTTCTCTTTCTTCAAAGATAGTCTTATCCTCTAGTGTTTTTATTTGCACATGTGATGTTTCTAGTGTGGGATTTGAGTCTTTATATCTTTGCTCTCTTGTTTCTCTATTGGAGGGGTAGAATTTATTTTGAGATGGAACATACTCCGAATCTCTGCGATATGATGCATTAGCGTAGTATGGTTTATCTGTTCTTGTGTTTGGATTACCATACCTGTTATCATATTTTCTCTCAGTGTGGTATATATTTTTCTTCTTTTTCCAATCTCTTTGTTCACCCCTCTTATAATCTTCCTCATCTCGTAGGAATTTATTTGTTTTATTGATATAAAGATCATTCTCTAATTTGTCTATTTTTCTCTTTAGTTCTCTATCTTTAATTTTAAACTCTGCAGTGTCTTCCAAATGGGCCAGTTTTTCCTCTATTATTGTGACTTCTTCGTCTATCAATTTAATGTTTTTTTTGTGTTGATTCACTAATGCCAGCATTAGGTCCACTGAGCATTTATCAATTATATTATACCAAATTTTTACAAATTCCTCATCATCCATATTGGAAGAAGGATCTTTTGAAAGTCTCAGACCTCTTGGTATCCTATTACACTTGATATATTTATTTAGAAAACTAAGATCAAGCCATTTCTTTGTATCCTTAACCAAAAGTCTATCTAGTTTGTGGAATTCCTCCTCTAATAAATCATATGATACTGGTGTGTGAGAAGTGTCTATATCATGATAATTAAATTGTGATTGTCTAGAATGCCTTTTGGCAAAAATATTCGGTGACGTGACATCCATGTTAATAATAATTACAGTATTACAGATATAAGTGATTAAATATCAATAGGTAAAGAGGCAGCCCCCAAATCAAAAGCAGATAGACACAGTATACTTAAATGATTTGCATAGGCGCCACAATACCCTAATTTTCAACAGTGTGTTTAAAAATAATAATAATAAAAGAAAAAAAAGAAAAAATAAATTAAAAAAAATTATATATGAAATGTTGCAACAAATGGATTCTTCTCAACCTTACCAGGGAAATGTGCTAAGATTTCCCACAAATGCAATTCTGGTTTGGAGTTGGAAGGGAGCGATCCACCTGTGTACACCTCATGTGAGTGAAAAACGTGAAAAAGCACTGATGCAATATGTGATCTTAAAATCAATAGTTGATTACAAACAACTTGTATATATAGAAGTGAATTACTTATACAGTACAAAAGTGTTGATAATGGTAAAGTACAACCAGGAGGTATGTAGATAGTAGTTCTTCCTTTCAGATGTGTAATGGCACCACTCTGCTTTCACATAAGGGGACTGTTCCAGATATTCAGCTCCCAACAGGGTATATGGAAAAACAGAAGACACAAAACGGCCCAATAGTGCAGATTGCAATTCACTGGATTTATGTCAAAAAGTGGTAAGAGATGTACTCACATTAAGTACAAAGATTCTGTACATATATTGGTATCTTTAGCAAGTGAATGCTCACTGTCTTTGCGGTGTGCGCTCCCGAATTTTCTCCCCCTCTCCTCGCTGTGCCGTCGGCTGTGGCGTGTGACGTCACGTCCGGTTCGCGGGTGACCGCATCAGATGGAAAAGGATGGCAACCAGCAATGTTGAGGGGTCTGCGGGAGCGTCCTAGCTTTCGGCGTCTTCTCTTGGAGGCAGCTGCTGCAAACTCGTTGGCTCTACGCGTTTCGCTGTGGTACACAGCTTCGTCAGGAGAAATAAATGACTAGTGTGGGTGTCATGTATTTATATGATGATCTCTAATTGCTTTACAAGTGTATCCAATCTAATTTAAGCATTGCACAATTACACCCACAGGATTGCCTTTACATAGGCACAATTCTTTCTGTGGTCCAAAAATCACAAGAATAAAATAAGATAAAAGTAGTTTAATTTATAGTACTCTTAAGTACAATTAAAACATGGTATAATAAACATTATTTAATAACATATAAAAATAAAAACTAGCAATGAAAAAATTGTGGAGTCTGCTTTGTTTGGTATTAAAACCCTCTATTAATAATATCAATTCAATCATATATAAAAGTTATTCTTAATAAAAATAAATCTCATTAGATGATAATGTCATACGATAAATATATGTAGTAAGGTGCATATTGGGAGGAAAAAGAGAAACAGAGAGAGGTTATCAGTTTCATTCATACCATCATATCCATATAAAGAGCGTTATATTATCAAAATCTTATTTAATTAAAAATTGGCAAGGTCAGGATCAGCTCTACTAGCTCTATATTCTAAAATAATATATTATAAAGTATATATAATTGGTGTAATTTACGAAAAATTTAGGAAATATACTTAATATAATTTACATCTCTAAATTTATAATTCTCTATAAAGAATAATTATCACATAACACACATTAATAACAAAGTGCAATAGACGCAATATGATAATATTATTTACAAATATTATTAGATAATTTTTACCTACAATTCTTTAAAAGTGAAAAATTTAAAATATAATAAGACACAATAAAAAACAACATATCTTAAAAGATAATAAAAACAGGCAAAGTTAATATTTATAAAAACATTAGGTATGTAGGAACGGTAGGATTTCAAAGTCTGAATTTAAACCATTTGGGATCAGTGTCTTTAGTTTGTGGATCCAATACATTTCTCTCTTGCTTAGATCCACCTCTCTACAGCGTCCCCTCCAATGTTGTTGTACATTTTCAATAGCGATAAATTTAAGGCTATCCGGGTTTGAATGATGGTGTTTAGCGTAATGTTTAGAGACGCTGTGGGATAAAATGCCCCTTCTTATGTTACTCAGATGTTCGATGATGCGGGTACGTATGGGTCTAGATGTTTTTCCTACATATTGTAGCCCGCAGGGGCACTCAAGGACATAGATTACAAAATTTGTCTGGCAATTCATGTATTGTTTGATTTTAAATGTTTCTTTGCTTCTATTACTAGTAAACTTTGTTTTTTCCTGCATTTTGTGCTGGCAGGCCTTACACGATCCACATCCATAAAAACCTGTTAAATTCTTTAGCCAGCTCTGATTTTCTCCTTTTGTGTTTCTTAAGGCGCTTGGTGCTATTAAATTTTTAATATTTTGGGCTTTTTTAAAAATTATTTTTGGATTTTCAGGTAAAATTTCGTTCAAAATGCTATCTGATTTTAAAACATGCCAGTGTTTACGAAGGATTTTTCATATATTTTTTGCTTCTTTGTTAAAAGTGGTAAGGAAGGCAGTATCATATATATTGTTATTTTGATTAGGAGACTTTTTCCGTGATTCCAAAACTTCCTTTCTTTGTAGATTTTTCGCCTTTGTTAATGCTATATCTAAAGTCTCTTGGCTGTAATTCTTTTCTACAAAGCGTTTCTCTAACACTTTACACTGGTCTTTAAATATTTCCTCCTCGGTGCAATTTCTCCGTAGTCTCCTATATTGACTATAGGGAACTCCGTCCATCCATTGATGGTGGTGGCAACTAGATCTAAGGATAAAGTTGTTGCAGTCAACATGTTTAAAATGTGTTTTAGTTTTTATTGCACCTTCTTCTATATATATATTTAAATCAAGATACTCTATAGAACTTTCGCTTATTGTGTGTGTAAATTTGAGATTAAAATTATTTTGGTTAAGGTTAAAAATGAATTGTTCTAGACTTTGCTTATCCCCCTGCCATATTAAAATGATGTCATCAATGTAGCGCCGCCATAGGACAAGGCCACCCCCCAGCTCGCCGTTGGACCAGATGGTTTGGTCCTCCCAAAATCCCATAAAGAGATTTGCGTAGCTGGGGGCAAACCTTGTTCCCATGGCGGTGCCACATTTCTGAACATAATACACCTTATCAAACAAAAAGAAATTTTTTTCTAAAATGAATGTAATGCTATCAAGAAGGAATCTAATTTGCAAATCGTGCAATTCCGGATCATTCCTAAGAAAATATTCAACAGCTTGGAGTCCTAAATTATGAACAATAGATGTATATAGCGAACTCACATCAATAGTTGCCAACAGATAATCTTTTTTCCATACAAAAGTATCTAGGATTTTTATAATGTCAGACGTATCTTTCAGATATGAATTCATCTCCTTCACATAACCCTGGAGGAAACTATCTATATAGGCTGACAGGTTGGACGTGAGTGAATTGATTCCCGAAATTATCGGCCTACCAGGTGGATTTTCAAGACACTTATGGATTTTTGGTAAAATATAGAATATCGGAATTTGAGGGGTTTTGTTATATAAAAATTTAAACTCTGATTCCGTAAGGATACCTATATCCCTTCCTCCTTCTAACAGACTATTAAGTTCTTTATTAAATTTCTCAGTTGGATTTTTATTTAAAATACCATAAGTGTCATTGTCACCTAATAGGCGATAAATTTCTTTCAAATAATTCTCCCTATTCATTATTACTGTTCCCCCACCTTTGTCAGCCTGTTTAATTACTATCTTTTCATTCTGAGTAATTTCTTCCAAAGCTTTTCTTTCATCTGTAGTCAAATTATTCCTAGTTGTAGTTTTTGAATTTTTAGTCAGCAATTCAAAGTCCTTCACGATCAGATCGTAAAATACCTCTAGGTGTTTACCCTTGTAATATGTGGGATAGAATGTTGACTTGTTTTTTAATGAAGTGTGTTTAAATTTGCTCACTTCTGGTTCCTTTTTTGGATTCTCCATATGTAATCTGGATTCCACATTTTTACTTTGAAAGAATCTTTTTACTGTTAGTTTTCGGAGATAGCGGTTGGCATCTAAAAATAGTCCAAAATTGTTAGGCCCTATTGTTGGTGCAAAAGAAAGTCCTTTCGAGATTAGTTTTTTCTGGGGTATAGTTAGTTCAACGGAGCTAAGATTGAATATACTCCTTGTATCTATACCGCTTCCTATGTTTAGTCTTTCCCTTTTTCTTCTTTTTCCTCTTTTCCCTCTCTGATGTTTTCTTTTTTGTGATATGATTTGGGGTCCCTCCTTTCTTTCGGGGGTGTGTAAGAATTCGGTATTTCCCAGACGCTGAGTGTTTTGTCCATGTCTAAAAAAACATTGGACCCAGTAGCTCCAATAGGTGACCTGGATCTACTTGTTTTTTGTTGTCTATCTAGATGGTATCTATCTCTTTCTCTTTTCCTTTCTTCCCTTTCTCTTTTCATCTCTTTATCTCTTTTTGCCTCTTTCTCTCTTTGGTATTCCTTTTCTTTTTGATCCTTCTCCCTTTGTTCTATTTCTCTTTGTTCTCTATGATAAGCAAAATCCCTATCTCTCTGTTGTTCCCTATGTCTATGGATATCCTTATATCTAATATATTTGTCCCTTTCTTCTTTCATTCTTATTTCTTTTTCCCTCTGTCTTTCCCTTTCTCTTTGTCTCTCTCTCTCTCTCTCTCCGTCTATCTTAATCCATTCTGAAGTCTCTCTCCTTTATTCTCTCTTTTTCTCTTAGATATTCAGTGTCTCTACGTTTTTCTCTTTCTTCAAAGATAGTCTTATCCTCTAGTGTTTTTATTTGCACATGTGATGTTTCTAGTGTGGGATTTGAGTCTTTATATCTTTGCTCTCTTGTTTCTCTATTGGAGGGGTAGAATTTATTTTGAGATGGAACATACTCCGAATCTCTGCGATATGATGCATTAGCGTAGTATGGTTTATCTGTTCTTGTGTTTGGATTACCATACCTGTTATCATATTTTCTCTCAGTGTGGTATATATTTTTCTTCTTTTTCCAATCTCTTTGTTCACCCCTCTTATAATCTTCCTCATCTCGTAGGAATTTATTTGTTTTATTGATATAAAGATCATTCTCTAATTTGTCTATTTTTCTCTTTAGTTCTCTATCTTTAATTTTAAACTCTGCAGTGTCTTCCAAATGGGCCAGTTTTTCCTCTATTATTGTGACTTCTTCGTCTATCAATTTAATGTTTTTTTTGTGTTGATTCACTAATGCCAGCATTAGGTCCACTGAGCATTTATCAATTATATTATACCAAATTTTTACAAATTCCTCATCATCCATATTGGAAGAAGGATCTTTTGAAAGTCTCAGACCTCTTGGTATCCTATTACACTTGATATATTTATTTAGAAAACTAAGATCAAGCCATTTCTTTGTATCCTTAACCAAAAGTCTATCTAGTTTGTGGAATTCCTCCTCTAATAAATCATATGATACTGGTGTGTGAGAAGTGTCTATATCATGATAATTAAATTGTGATTGTCTAGAATGCCTTTTGGCAAAAATATTCGGTGACGTGACATCCATGTTAATAATAATTACAGTATTACAGATATAAGTGATTAAATATCAATAGGTAAAGAGGCAGCCCCCAAATCAAAAGCAGATAGACACAGTATACTTAAATGATTTGCATAGGCGCCACAATACCCTAATTTTCAACAGTGTGTTTAAAAATAATAATAATAAAAGAAAAAAAAGAAAAAATAAATTAAAAAAAATTATATATGAAATGTTGCAACAAATGGATTCTTCTCAACCTTACCAGGGAAATGTGCTAAGATTTCCCACAAATGCAATTCTGGTTTGGAGTTGGAAGGGAGCGATCCACCTGTGTACACCTCATGTGAGTGAAAAACGTGAAAAAGCACTGATGCAATATGTGATCTTAAAATCAATAGTTGATTACAAACAACTTGTATATATAGAAGTGAATTACTTATACAGTACAAAAGTGTTGATAATGGTAAAGTACAACCAGGAGGTATGTAGATAGTAGTTCTTCCTTTCAGATGTGTAATGGCACCACTCTGCTTTCACATAAGGGGACTGTTCCAGATATTCAGCTCCCAACAGGGTATATGGAAAAACAGAAGACACAAAACGGCCCAATAGTGCAGATTGCAATTCACTGGATTTATGTCAAAAAGTGGTAAGAGATGTACTCACATTAAGTACAAAGATTCTGTACATATATTGGTATCTTTAGCAAGTGAATGCTCACTGTCTTTGCGGTGTGCGCTCCCGAATTTTCTCCCCCTCTCCTCGCTGTGCCGTCGGCTGTGGCGTGTGACGTCACGTCCGGTTCGCGGGTGACCGCATCAGATGGAAAAGGATGGCAACCAGCAATGTTGAGGGGTCTGCGGGAGCGTCCTAGCTTTCGGCGTCTTCTCTTGGAGGCAGCTGCTGCAAACTCGTTGGCTCTACGCGTTTCGCTGTGGTACACAGCTTCGTCAGGAGCAATAAATGACTAGTGTGGGTGTCATGTATTTATATGATGATCTCTAATTGCTTTACAAGTGTATCCAATCTAATTTAAGCATTGCACAATTACACCCACAGGATTGCCTTTACATAGGCACAATTCTTTCTGTGGTCCAAAAATCACAAGAATAAAATAAGATAAAAGTAGTTTAATTTATAGTACTCTTAAGTACAATTAAAACATGGTATAATAAACATTATTTAATAACATATAAAAATAAAAACTAGCAATGAAAAAATTGTGGAGTCTGCTTTGTTTGGTATTAAAACCCTCTATTAATAATATCAATTCAATCATATATAAAAGTTATTCTTAATAAAAATAAATCTCATTAGATGATAATGTCATACGATAAATATATGTAGTAAGGTGCATATTGGGAGGAAAAAGAGAAACAGAGAGAGGTTATCAGTTTCATTCATACCATCATATCCATATAAAGAGCGTTATATTATCAAAATCTTATTTAATTAAAAATTGGCAAGGTCAGGATCAGCTCTACTAGCTCTATATTCTAAAATAATATATTATAAAGTATATATAATTGGTGTAATTTACGAAAAATTTAGGAAATATACTTAATATAATTTACATCTCTAAATTTATAATTCTCTATAAAGAATAATTATCACATAACACACATTAATAACAAAGTGCAATAGACGCAATATGATAATATTATTTACAAATATTATTAGATAATTTTTACCTACAATTCTTTAAAAGTGAAAAATTTAAAATATAATAAGACACAATAAAAAACAACATATCTTAAAAGATAATAAAAACAGGCAAAGTTAATATTTATAAAAACATTAGGTATGTAGGAACGGTAGGATTTCAAAGTCTGAATTTAAACCATTTGGGATCAGTGTCTTTAGTTTGTGGATCCAATACATTTCTCTCTTGCTTAGATCCACCTCTCTACAGCGTCCCCTCCAATGTTGTTGTACATTTTCAATAGCGATAAATTTAAGGCTATCCGGGTTTGAATGATGGTGTTTAGCGTAATGTTTAGAGACGCTGTGGGATAAAATGCCCCTTCTTATGTTACTCAGATGTTCGATGATGCGGGTACGTATGGGTCTAGATGTTTTTCCTACATATTGTAGCCCGCAGGGGCACTCAAGGACATAGATTACAAAATTTGTCTGGCAATTCATGTATTGTTTGATTTTAAATGTTTCTTTGCTTCTATTACTAGTAAACTTTGTTTTTTCCTGCATTTTGTGCTGGCAGGCCTTACACGATCCACATCCATAAAAACCTGTTAAATTCTTTAGCCAGCTCTGATTTTCTCCTTTTGTGTTTCTTAAGGCGCTTGGTGCTATTAAATTTTTAATATTTTGGGCTTTTTTAAAAATTATTTTTGGATTTTCAGGTAAAATTTCGTTCAAAATGCTATCTGATTTTAAAACATGCCAGTGTTTACGAAGGATTTTTCATATATTTTTTGCTTCTTTGTTAAAAGTGGTAAGGAAGGCAGTATCATATATATTGTTATTTTGATTAGGAGACTTTTTCCGTGATTCCAAAACTTCCTTTCTTTGTAGATTTTTCGCCTTTGTTAATGCTATATCTAAAGTCTCTTGGCTGTAATTCTTTTCTACAAAGCGTTTCTCTAACACTTTACACTGGTCTTTAAATATTTCCTCCTCGGTGCAATTTCTCCGTAGTCTCCTATATTGACTATAGGGAACTCCGTCCATCCATTGATGGTGGTGGCAACTAGATCTAAGGATAAAGTTGTTGCAGTCAACATGTTTAAAATGTGTTTTAGTTTTTATTGCACCTTCTTCTATATATATATTTAAATCAAGATACTCTATAGAACTTTCGCTTATTGTGTGTGTAAATTTGAGATTAAAATTATTTTGGTTAAGGTTAAAAATGAATTGTTCTAGACTTTGCTTATCCCCCTGCCATATTAAAATGATGTCATCAATGTAGCGCCGCCATAGGACAAGGCCACCCCCCAGCTCGCCGTTGGACCAGATGGTTTGGTCCTCCCAAAATCCCATAAAGAGATTTGCGTAGCTGGGGGCAAACCTTGTTCCCATGGCGGTGCCACATTTCTGAACATAATACACCTTATCAAACAAAAAGAAATTTTTTTCTAAAATGAATGTAATGCTATCAAGAAGGAATCTAATTTGCAAATCGTGCAATTCCGGATCATTCCTAAGAAAATATTCAACAGCTTGGAGTC
This sequence comes from Ascaphus truei, assembly GCF_040206685.1. Classification (NCBI taxonomy): domain Eukaryota; kingdom Metazoa; phylum Chordata; class Amphibia; order Anura; family Ascaphidae; genus Ascaphus; species Ascaphus truei. Next base: position 136,360,297 of record NC_134483.1, on the reverse strand, counting down.
CTAAATTATGAACAATAGATGTATATAGCGAACTCACATCAATAGTTGCCAACAGATAATCTTTTTTCCATACAAAAGTATCTAGGATTTTTATAATGTCAGACGTATCTTTCAGATATGAATTCATCTCCTTCACATAACCCTGGAGGAAACTATCTATATAGGCTGACAGGTTGGACGTGAGTGAATTGATTCCCGAAATTATCGGCCTACCAGGTGGATTTTCAAGACACTTATGGATTTTTGGTAAAATATAGAATATCGGAATTTGAGGGGTTTTGTTATATAAAAATTTAAACTCTGATTCCGTAAGGATACCTATATCCCTTCCTCCTTCTAACAGACTATTAAGTTCTTTATTAAATTTCTCAGTTGGATTTTTATTTAAAATACCATAAGTGTCATTGTCACCTAATAGGCGATAAATTTCTTTCAAATAATTCTCCCTATTCATTATTACTGTTCCCCCACCTTTGTCAGCCTGTTTAATTACTATCTTTTCATTCTGAGTAATTTCTTCCAAAGCTTTTCTTTCATCTGTAGTCAAATTATTCCTAGTTGTAGTTTTTGAATTTTTAGTCAGCAATTCAAAGTCCTTCACGATCAGATCGTAAAATACCTCTAGGTGTTTACCCTTGTAATATGTGGGATAGAATGTTGACTTGTTTTTTAATGAAGTGTGTTTAAATTTGCTCACTTCTGGTTCCTTTTTTGGATTCTCCATATGTAATCTGGATTCCACATTTTTACTTTGAAAGAATCTTTTTACTGTTAGTTTTCGGAGATAGCGGTTGGCATCTAAAAATAGTCCAAAATTGTTAGGCCCTATTGTTGGTGCAAAAGAAAGTCCTTTCGAGATTAGTTTTTTCTGGGGTATAGTTAGTTCAACGGAGCTAAGATTGAATATACTCCTTGTATCTATACCGCTTCCTATGTTTAGTCTTTCCCTTTTTCTTCTTTTTCCTCTTTTCCCTCTCTGATGTTTTCTTTTTTGTGATATGATTTGGGGTCCCTCCTTTCTTTCGGGGGTGTGTAAGAATTCGGTATTTCCCAGACGCTGAGTGTTTTGTCCATGTCTAAAAAAACATTGGACCCAGTAGCTCCAATAGGTGACCTGGATCTACTTGTTTTTTGTTGTCTATCTAGATGGTATCTATCTCTTTCTCTTTTCCTTTCTTCCCTTTCTCTTTTCATCTCTTTATCTCTTTTTGCCTCTTTCTCTCTTTGGTATTCCTTTTCTTTTTGATCCTTCTCCCTTTGTTCTATTTCTCTTTGTTCTCTATGATAAGCAAAATCCCTATCTCTCTGTTGTTCCCTATGTCTATGGATATCCTTATATCTAATATATTTGTCCCTTTCTTCTTTCATTCTTATTTCTTTTTCCCTCTGTCTTTCCCTTTCTCTTTGTCTCTCTCTCTCTCTCTCTCTCTCCGTCTATCTTAATCCATTCTGAAGTCTCTCTCCTTTATTCTCTCTTTTTCTCTTAGATATTCAGTGTCTCTACGTTTTTCTCTTTCTTCAAAGATAGTCTTATCCTCTAGTGTTTTTATTTGCACATGTGATGTTTCTAGTGTGGGATTTGAGTCTTTATATCTTTGCTCTCTTGTTTCTCTATTGGAGGGGTAGAATTTATTTTGAGATGGAACATACTCCGAATCTCTGCGATATGATGCATTAGCGTAGTATGGTTTATCTGTTCTTGTGTTTGGATTACCATACCTGTTATCATATTTTCTCTCAGTGTGGTATATATTTTTCTTCTTTTTCCAATCTCTTTGTTCACCCCTCTTATAATCTTCCTCATCTCGTAGGAATTTATTTGTTTTATTGATATAAAGATCATTCTCTAATTTGTCTATTTTTCTCTTTAGTTCTCTATCTTTAATTTTAAACTCTGCAGTGTCTTCCAAATGGGCCAGTTTTTCCTCTATTATTGTGACTTCTTCGTCTATCAATTTAATGTTTTTTTTGTGTTGATTCACTAATGCCAGCATTAGGTCCACTGAGCATTTATCAATTATATTATACCAAATTTTTACAAATTCCTCATCATCCATATTGGAAGAAGGATCTTTTGAAAGTCTCAGACCTCTTGGTATCCTATTACACTTGATATATTTATTTAGAAAACTAAGATCAAGCCATTTCTTTGTATCCTTAACCAAAAGTCTATCTAGTTTGTGGAATTCCTCCTCTAATAAATCATATGATACTGGTGTGTGAGAAGTGTCTATATCATGATAATTAAATTGTGATTGTCTAGAATGCCTTTTGGCAAAAATATTCGGTGACGTGACATCCATGTTAATAATAATTACAGTATTACAGATATAAGTGATTAAATATCAATAGGTAAAGAGGCAGCCCCCAAATCAAAAGCAGATAGACACAGTATACTTAAATGATTTGCATAGGCGTCACAATACCCTAATTTTCAACAGTGTGTTTAAAAATAATAATAATAAAAGAAAAAAAATAAAAAAAAAATAAAAAAAAATTATATATGAAATGTTGCAACAAATGGATTCTTCTCAACCTTACCAGGGAAATGTGCTAAGATTTCCCACAAATGCAATTCTGGTTTGGAGTTGGAAGGGAGCGATCCACCTGTGTACACCTCATGTGAGTGAAAAACGTGAAAAAGCACTGATGCAATATGTGATCTTAAAATCAATAGTTGATTACAAACAACTTGTATATATAGAAGTGAATTACTTATACAGTACAAAAGTGTTGATAATGGTAAAGTACAACCAGGAGGTATGTAGATAGTAGTTCTTCCTTTCAGATGTGTAATGGCACCACTCTGCTTTCACATAAGGGGACTGTTCCAGATATTCAGCTCCCAACAGGGTATATGGAAAAACAGAAGACACAAAACGGCCCAATAGTGCAGATTGCAATTCACTGGATTTATGTCAAAAAGTGGTAAGAGATGTACTCACATTAAGTACAAAGATTCTGTACATATATTGGTATCTTTAGCAAGTGAATGCTCACTGTCTTTGCGGTGTGCGCTCCCGAATTTTCTCCCCCTCTCCTCGCTGTGCCGTCGGCTGTGGCGTGTGACGTCACGTCCGGTTCGCGGGTGACCGCATCAGATGGAAAAGGATGGCAACCAGCAATGTTGAGGGGTCTGCGGGAGCGTCCTAGCTTTCGGCGTCTTCTCTTGGAGGCAGCTGCTGCAAACTCGTTGGCTCTACGCGTTTCACTGTGGTACACAGCTTCGTCAGGAGCAATAAATGACTAGTGTGGGTGTCATGTATTTATATGATGATCTCTAATTGCTTTACAAGTGTATCCAATCTAATTTAAGCATTGCACAATTACACCCACAGGATTGCCTTTACATAGGCACAATTCTTTCTGTGGTCCAAAAATCACAAGAATAAAATAAGATAAAAGTAGTTTAATTTATAGTACTCTTAAGTACAATTAAAACATGGTATAATAAACATTATTTAATAACATATAAAAATAAAAACTAGCAATGAAAAAATTGTGGAGTCTGCTTTGTTTGGTATTAAAACCCTCTATTAATAATATCAATTCAATCATATATAAAAGTTATTCTTAATAAAAATAAATCTCATTAGATGATAATGTCATACGATAAATATATGTAGTAAGGTGCATATTGGGAGGAAAAAGAGAAACAGAGAGAGGTTATCAGTTTCATTCATACCATCATATCCATATAAAGAGCGTTATATTATCAAAATCTTATTTAATTAAAAATTGGCAAGGTCAGGATCAGCTCTACTAGCTCTATATTCTAAAATAATATATTATAAAGTATATATAATTGGTGTAATTTACGAAAAATTTAGGAAATATACTTAATATAATTTACATCTCTAAATTTATAATTCTCTATAAAGAATAATTATCACATAACACACATTAATAACAAAGTGCAATAGACGCAATATGATAATATTATTTACAAATATTATTAGATAATTTTTACCTACAATTCTTTAAAAGTGAAAAATTTAAAATATAATAAGACACAATAAAAAACAACATATCTTAAAAGATAATAAAAACAGGCAAAGTTAATATTTATAAAAACATTAGGTATGTAGGAACGGTAGGATTTCAAAGTCTGAATTTAAACCATTTGGGATCAGTGTCTTTAGTTTGTGGATCCAATACATTTCTCTCTTGCTTAGATCCACCTCTCTACAGCGTCCCCTCCAATGTTGTTGTACATTTTCAATAGCGATAAATTTAAGGCTATCCGGGTTTGAATGATGGTGTTTAGCGTAATGTTTAGAGACGCTGTGGGATAAAATGCCCCTTCTTATGTTACTCAGATGTTCGATGATGCGGGTACGTATGGGTCTAGATGTTTTTCCTACATATTGTAGCCCGCAGGGGCACTCAAGGACATAGATTACAAAATTTGTCTGGCAATTCATGTATTGTTTGATTTTAAATGTTTCTTTGCTTCTATTACTAGTAAACTTTGTTTTTTCCTGCATTTTGTGCTGGCAGGCCTTACACGATCCACATCCATAAAAACCTGTTAAATTCTTTAGCCAGCTCTGATTTTCTCCTTTTGTGTTTCTTAAGGCGCTTGGTGCTATTAAATTTTTAATATTTTGGGCTTTTTTTAAAATTATTTTTGGATTTTCAGGTAAAATTTCGTTCAAAATGCTATCTGATTTTAAAACATGCCAGTGTTTACGAAGGATTTTTCATATATTTTTTGCTTCTTTGTTAAAAGTGGTAAGGAAGGCAGTATCATATATATTGTTATTTTGATTAGGAGACTTTTTCCGTGATTCCAAAACTTCCTTTCTTTGTAGATTTTTCGCCTTTGTTAATGCTATATCTAAAGTCTCTTGGCTGTAATTCTTTTCTACAAAGCGTTTCTCTAACACTTTACACTGGTCTTTAAATATTTCCTCCTCGGTGCAATTTCTCCGTAGTCTCCTATATTGACTATAGGGAACTCCGTCCATCCATTGATGGTGGTGGCAACTAGATCTAAGGATAAAGTTGTTGCAGTCAACATGTTTAAAATGTGTTTTAGTTTTTATTGCACCTTCTTCTATATATATATTTAAATCAAGATACTCTATAGAACTTTCGCTTATTGTGTGTGTAAATTTGAGATTAAAATTATTTTGGTTAAGGTTAAAAATGAATTGTTCTAGACTTTGCTTATCCCCCTGCCATATTAAAATGATGTCATCAATGTAGCGCCGCCATAGGACAAGGCCACCCCCCAGCTCGCCGTTGGACCAGATGGTTTGGTCCTCCCAAAATCCCATAAAGAGATTTGCGTAGCTGGGGGCAAACCTTGTTCCCATGGCGGTGCCACATTTCTGAACATAATACACCTTATCAAACAAAAAGAAATTTTTTTCTAAAATGAATGTAATGCTATCAAGAAGGAATCTAATTTGCAAATCGTGCAATTCCGGATCATTCCTAAGAAAATATTCAACAGCTTGGAGTCCTAAATTATGAACAATAGATGTATATAGCGAACTCACATCAATAGTTGCCAACAGATAATCTTTTTTCCATACAAAAGTATCTAGGATTTTTATAATGTCAGACGTATCTTTCAGATATGAATTCATCTCCTTCACATAACCCTGGAGGAAACTATCTATATAGGCTGACAGGTTGGACGTGAGTGAATTGATTCCCGAAATTATCGGCCTACCGGGTGGATTTTCAAGACACTTATGGATTTTTGGTAAAATATAGAATATCGGAATTTGAGGGGTTTTGTTATATAAAAATTTAAACTCTGATTCCGTAAGGATACCTATATCCCTTCCTCCTTCTAACAGACTATTAAGTTCTTTATTAAATTTCTCAGTTGGATTTTTATTTAAAATACCATAAGTGTCATTGTCACCTAATAGGCGATAAATTTCTTTCAAATAATTCTCCCTATTCATTATTACTGTTCCCCCACCTTTGTCAGCCTGTTTAATTACTATCTTTTCATTCTGAGTAATTTCTTCCAAAGCTTTTCTTTCATCTGTAGTCAAATTATTCCTAGTTGTAGTTTTTGAATTTTTAGTCAGCAATTCAAAGTCCTTCACGATCAGATCGTAAAATACCTCTAGGTGTTTACCCTTGTAATATGTGGGATAGAATGTTGACTTGTTTTTTAATGAAGTGTGTTTAAATTTGCTCACTTCTCGTTCCTTTTTTGGATTCTCCATATGTAATCTGGATTCCACATTTTTACTTTGAAAGAATCTTTTTACTGTTAGTTTTCGGAGATAGCGGTTGGCATCTAAAAATAGTCCAAAATTGTTAGGCCCTATTGTTGGTGCAAAAGAAAGTCCTTTCGAGATTAGTTTTTTCTGGGGTATAGTTAGTTCAACGGAGCTAAGATTGAATATACTCCTTGTATCTATACCGCTTCCTATGTTTAGTCTTTCCCTTTTTCTTCTTTTTCCTCTTTTCCCTCTCTGATGTTTTCTTTTTTGTGATATGATTTGGGGTCCCTCCTTTCTTTCGGGGGTGTGTAAGAATTCGGTATTTCCCAGACGCTGAGTGTTTTGTCCATGTCTAAAAAAACATTGGACCCAGTAGCTCCAATAGGTGACCTGGATCTACTTGTTTTTTGTTGTCTATCTAGATGGTATCTATCTCTTTCTCTTTTCCTTTCTTCCCTTTCTCTTTTCATCTCTTTATCTCTTTTTGCCTCTTTCTCTCTTTGGTATTCCTTTTCTTTTTGATCCTTCTCCCTTTGTTCTATTTCTCTTTGTTCTCTATGATAAGCAAAATCCCTATCTCTCTGTTGTTCCCTATGTCTATGGATATCCTTATCTCTAATATATTTGTCCCTTTCTTCTTTCATTCTTATTTCTTTTTCCCTCTGTCTTTCCCTTTCTCTTTGTCTCTCTCTCTCTCTCCGTCTATCTTCCTCCATTCTGAAGTCTCTCTCCTTTATTCTCTCTTTTTCTCTTAGATATTCAGTGTCTCTACGTTTTTCTCTTTCTTCAAAGATAGTCTTATCCTCTAGTGTTTTTATTTGCACATGTGATGTTTCTAGTGTGGGATTTGAGTCTTTATATCTTTGCTCTCTTGTTTCTCTATTGGAGGGGTAGAATTTATTTTGAGATGGAACATACTCCGAATCTCTGCGATATGATGCATTAGCGTAGTATGGTTTATCTGTTCTTGTGTTTGGATTACCATACCTGTTATCATATTTTCTCTCAGTGTGGTATATATTTTTCTTCTTTTTCCAATCTCTTTGTTCACCCCTCTTATAATCTTCCTCATCTCGTAGGAATTTATTTGTTTTATTGATATAAAGATCATTCTCTAATTTGTCTATTTTTCTCTTTAGTTCTCTATCTTTAATTTTAAACTCTGCAGTGTCTTCCAAATGGGCCAGTTTTTCCTCTATTATTGTGACTTCTTCGTCTATCAATTTAATGTTTTTTTTGTGTTGATTCACTAATGCCAGCATTAGGTCCACTGAGCATTTATCAATTATATTATACCAAATTTTTACAAATTCCTCATCATCCATATTGGAAGAAGGATCTTTTGAAAGTCTCAGACCTCTTGGTATCCTATTACACTTGATATATTTATTTAGAAAACTAAGATCAAGCCATTTCTTTGTATCCTTAACCAAAAGTCTATCTAGTTTGTGGAATTCCTCCTCTAATAAATCATATGATACTGGTGTGTGAGAAGTGTCTATATCATGATAATTAAATTGTGATTGTCTAGAATGCCTTTTGGCAAAAATTTTCGGTGACGTGACATCCATGTTAATAATAATTACAGTATTACAGATATAAGTGATTAAATATCAATAGGTAAAGAGGCAGCCCCCAAATCAAAAGCAGATAGACACTGTATACTTAAATGATTTGCATAGGCGCCACAATACCCTAATTTTCAACAGTGTGTTTAAAAATAATAATAATAAAAGAAAAAAAATAAAAAATAAATAAAAAAAAATTATATATGAAATGTTGCAACAAATGGATTCTTCTCAACCTTACCAGGGAAATGTGCTAAGATTTCCCACAAATGCAATTCTGGTTTGGAGTTGGAAGGGAGCGATCCACCTGTGTACACCTCATGTGAGTGAAAAACGTGAAAAAGCACTGATGCAATATGTGATCTTAAAATCAATAGTTGATTACAAACAACTTGTATATATAGAAGTGAATTACTTATACAGTACAAAAGTGTTGATAATGGTAAAGTACAACCAGGAGGTATGTAGATAGTAGTTCTTCCTTTCAGATGTGTAATGGCACCACTCTGCTTTCACATAAGGGGACTGTTCCAGATATTCAGCTCCCAACAGGGTATATGGAAAAACAGAAGACACAAAACGGCCCAATAGTGCAGATTGCAATTCACTGGATTTATGTCAAAAAGTGGTAAGAGATGTACTCACATTAAGTACAAAGATTCTGTACATATATTGGTATCTTTAGCAAGTGAATGCTCACTGTCTTTGCGGTGTGCGCTCCCGAATTTTCTCCCCCTCTCCTCGCTGTGCCGTCGGCTGTGGCGTGTGACGTCACGTCCGGTTCGCGGGTGACCGCATCAGATGGAAAAGGATGGCAACCAGCAATGTTGAGGGGTCTGCGGGAGCGTCCTAGCTTTCGGCGTCTTCTCTTGGAGGCAGCTGCTGCAAACTCGTTGGCTCTACGCGTTTCGCTGTGGTACACAGCTTCGTCAGGAGCAATAAATGACTAGTGTGGGTGTCATGTATTTATATGATGATCTCTAATTGCTTTACAAGTGTATCCAATCTAATTTAAGCATTGCACAATTACACCCACAGGATTGCCTTTACATAGGCACAATTCTTTCTGTGGTCCAAAAATCACAAGAATAAAATAAGATAAAAGTAGTTTAATTTATAGTACTCTTAAGTACAATTAAAACATGGTATAATAAACATTATTTAATAACATATAAAAATAAAAACTAGCAATGAAAAAATTGTGGAGTCTGCTTTGTTTGGTATTAAAACCCTCTATTAATAATATCAATTCAATCATATATAAAAGTTATTCTTAATAAAAATAAATCTCATTAGATGATAATGTCATACGATAAATATATGTAGTAAGGTGCATATTGGGAGGAAAAAGAGAAACAGAGAGAGGTTATCAGTTTCATTCATACCATCATATCCATATAAAGAGCGTTATATTATCAAAATCTTATTTAATTAAAAATTGGCAAGGTCAGGATCAGCTCTACTAGCTCTATATTCTAAAATAATATATTATAAAGTATATATAATTGGTGTAATTTACGAAAAATTTAGGAAATATACTTAATATAATTTACATCTCTAAATTTATAATTCTCTATAAAGAATAATTATCACATAACACACATTAATAACAAAGTGCAATAGACGCAATATGATAATATTATTTACAAATATTATTAGATAATTTTTACCTACAATTCTTTAAAAGTGAAAAATTTAAAATATAATAAGACACAATAAAAAACAACATATCTTAAAAGATAATAAAAACAGGCAAAGTTAATATTTATAAAAACATTAGGTATGTAGGAACGGTAGGATTTCAAAGTCTGAATTTAAACCATTTGGGATCAGTGTCTTTAGTTTGTGGATCCAATACATTTCTCTCTTGCTTAGATCCACCTCTCTACAGCGTCCCCTCCAATGTTGTTGTACATTTTCAATAGCGATAAATTTAAGGCTATCCGGGTTTGAATGATGGTGTTTAGTTTAATGTTTAGAGACGCTGTGGGATAAAATGCCCCTTCTTATGTTACTCAGATGTTCGATGATGCGGGTACGTATGGGTCTAGATGTTTTTCCTACATATTGTAGCCCGCAGGGGCACTCAAGGACATAGATTACAAAATTTGTCTGGCAATTCAAGTATTGTTTGATTTTAAATGTTTCTTTGCTTCTGATAAATGCTCAGTGGACCTAATGCTGGCATTAGTGAATCAACACAAAAAAAACATTAAATTGATAGACGAAGAAGTCACAATAATAGAGGAAAAACTGGCCCATTTGGAAGACACTGCAGAGTTTAAAATTAAAGATAGAGAACTAAAGAGAAAAATAGACAAATTAGAGAATGATCTTTATATCAATAAAACAAATAAATTCCTACGAGATGAGGAAGATTATAAGAGGGGTGAACAAAGAGATTGGAAAAAGAAGAAAAATATATACCACACTGAGAGAAAATATGATAACAGGTATGGTAATCCAAACACAAGAACAGATAAACCATACTACGCTAATGCATCATATTGCAGAGATTCGGAGTATGTTCCATCTCAAAATAAATTCTACCCCTCCAATAGAGAAACAAGAGAGCAAAGATATAAAGACTCAAATCCCACACTAGAAACATCACATGTGCAAATAAAAACACTAGAGGATAAGACTATCTTTGAAGAAAGAGAAAAACGTAGAGACACTGAATATCTAAGAGAAAAAGAGAGAATAAAGGAGAGAGACTTCAGAATGGAGGAAGATAGACGGAGAGAGAGAGAGAGACAAAGAGAAAGGGAAAGACAGAGGGAAAAAGAAATAAGAATGAAAGAAGAAAGGGACAAATATATTAGAGATAAGGATATCCATAGACATAGGGAACAACAGAGAGATAGGGATTTTGCTTATCATAGAGAACAAAGAGAAATAGAACAAAGGGAGAAGGATCAAAAAGAAAAGGAATACCAAAGAGAGAAAGAGGCAAAAAGAGATAAAGAGATGAAAAGAGAAAGGGAAGAAAGGAAAAGAGAAAGAGATAGATACCATCTAGATAGACAACAAAAAACAAGTAGATCCAGGTCACCTATTGGAGCTACTGGGTCCAATGTTTTTTTAGACATGGACAAAACACTCAGCGTCTGGGAAATACCGAATTCTTACACACCCCCGAAAGAAAGGAGGGACCCCAAATCATATCACAAAAAAGAAAACATCAGAGAGGGAAAAGAGGAAAAAGAAGAAAAAGGGAAAGACTAAACATAGGAAGCGGTATAGATACAAGGAGTATATTCAATCTTAGCTCCGTTGAACTAACTATACCCCAGAAAAAACTAATCTCGAAAGGACTTTCTTTTGCACCAACAATAGGGCCTAACAATTTTGGACTATTTTTAGATGCCAACCGCTATCTCCGAAAACTAACAGTAAAAAGATTCTTTCAAAGTAAAAATGTGGAATCCAGATTACATATGGAGAATCCAAAAAAGGAACCAGAAGTGAGCAAATTTAAACACACTTCATTAAAAAACAAGTCAACATTCTATCCCACATATTACAAGGGTAAACACCTAGAGGTATTTTACGATCTGATCGTGAAGGACTTTGAATTGCTGACTAAAAATTCAAAAACTACAACTAGGAATAATTTGACTACAGATGAAAGAAAAGCTTTGGAAGAAATTACTCAGAATGAAAAGATAGTAATTAAACAGGCTGACAAAGGTGGGGGAACAGTAATAATGAATAGGGAGAATTATTTGAAAGAAATTTATCGCCTATTAGGTGACAATGACACTTATGGTATTTTAAATAAAAATCCAACTGAGAAATTTAATAAAGAACTTAATAGTCTGTTAGAAGGAGGAAGGGATATAGGTATCCTTACGGAATCAGAGTTTAAATTTTTATATAACAAAACCCCTCAAATTCCGATATTCTATATTTTACCAAAAATCCATAAGTGTCTTGAAAATCCACCCGGTAGGCCGATAATTTCGGGAATCAATTCACTCACGTCCAACCTGTCAGCCTATATAGATAGTTTCCTCCAGGGTTATGTGAAGGAGATGAATTCATATCTGAAAGATACGTCTGACATTATAAAAATCCTAGATACTTTTGTATGGAAAAAAGATTATCTGTTGGCAACTATTGATGTGAGTTCGCTATATACATCTATTGTTCATAATTTAGGACTCCAAGCTGTTGAATATTTTCTTAGGAATGATCCGGAATTGCACGATTTGCAAATTAGATTCCTTCTTGATAGCATTACATTCATTTTAGAAAAAAATTTCTTTTTGTTTGATAAGGTGTATTATGTTCAGAAATGTGGCACCGCCATGGGAACAAGGTTTGCCCCCAGCTACGCAAATCTCTTTATGGGATTTTGGGAGGACCAAACCATCTGGTCCAACGGCGAGCTGGGGGGTGGCCTTGTCCTATGGCGGCGCTACATTGATGACATCATTTTAATATGGCAGGGGGATAAGCAAAGTCTAGAACAATTCATTTTTAACCTTAACCAAAATAATTTTAATCTCAAATTTACACACACAATAAGCGAAAGTTCTATAGAGTATCTTGATTTAAATATATATATAGAAGAAGGTGCAATAAAAACTAAAACACATTTTAAACATGTTGACTGCAACAACTTTATCCTTAGATCTAGTTGCCACCACCATCAATGGATGGACGGAGTTCCCTATAGTCAATATAGGAGACTACGGAGAAATTGCACCGAGGAGGAAATATTTAAAGACCAGTGTAAAGTGTTAGAGAAACGCTTTGTAGAAAAGAATTACAGCCAAGAGACTTTAGATATAGCATTAACAAAGGCGAAAAATCTACAAAGAAAGGAAGTTTTGGAATCACGGAAAAAGTCTCCTAATCAAAATAACAATATATATGATACTGCCTTCCTTACCACTTTTAACAAAGAAGCAAAAAATATATGAAAAATCCTTCGTAAACACTGGCATGTTTTAAAATCAGATAGCATTTTGAACGAAATTTTACCTGAAAATCCAAAAATAATTTTTAAAAAAGCCCAAAATATTAAAAATTTAATAGCACCAAGCGCCTTAAGAAACACAAAAGGAGAAAATCAGAGCTGGCTAAAGAATTTAACAGGTTTTTATGGATGTGGATCGTGTAAGGCCTGCCAGCACAAAATGCAGGAAAAAACAAAGTTTACTAGTAATAGAAGCAAAGAAACATTTAAAATCAAACAATACATGAATTGCCAGACAAATTTTGTAATCTATGTCCTTGAGTGCCCCTGCGGGCTACAATATGTAGGAAAAACATCTAGACCCATACGTACCCGCATCATCGAACATCTGAGTAACATAAGAAGGGGCATTTTATCCCACAGCGTCTCTAAACATTACGCTAAACACCATCATTCAAACCCGGATAGCCTTAAATTTATCGCTATTGAAAATGTACAACAACATTGGAGGGGACGCTGTAGAGAGGTGGATCTAAGCAAGAGAGAAATGTATTGGATCCACAAACTAAAGACACTGATCCCAAATGGTTTAAATTCAGAATTTGAAATCCTACCGTTCCTACATACCTAATGTTTTTATAAATATTAACTTTGCCTGTTTTTATTATCTTTTAAGATATGTTGTTTTTTATTGTGTCTTATTATATTTTAAATTTTTCACTTTTAAAGAATTGTAGGTAAAAATTATCTAATAATATTTGTAAATAATATTATCATATTGCGTCTATTGCACTTTGTTATTAATGTGTGTTATGTGATAATTATTCTTTATAGAGAATTATAAATTTAGAGATGTAAATTATATTAAGTATATTTCCTAAATTTTTCGTAAATTACACCAATTATATATACTTTATAATATATTATTTTAGAATATAGAGCTAGTAGAGCTGATCCTGACCTTGCCAATTTTTAATTAAATAAGATTTTGATAATATAACGCTCTTTATATGGATATGATGGTATGAATGAAACTGATAACCTCTCTCTGTTTCTCTTTTTCCTCCCAATATGCACCTTACTACATATATTTATCGTATGACATTATCATCTAATGAGATTTATTTTTATTAAGAATAACTTTTATATATGATTGAATTGATATTATTAATAGAGGGTTTTAATACCAAACAAAGCAGACTCCACAATTTTTTCATTGCTAGTTTTTATTTTTATATGTTATTAAATAATGTTTATTATACCATGTTTTAATTGTACTTAAGAGTACTATAAATTAAACTACTTTTATCTTATTTTATTCTTGTGATTTTTGGACCACAGAAAGAATTGTGCCTATGTAAAGGCAATCCTGTGGGTGTAATTGTGCAATGCTTAAATTAGATTGGATACACTTGTAAAGCAATTAGAGATCATCATATAAATACATGACACCCACACTAGTCATTTATTGCTCCTGACGAAGCTGTGTACCACAGCGAAACGCGTAGAGCCAACGAGTTTGCAGCAGCTGCCTCCAAGAGAAGACGCCGAAAGCTAGGACGCTCCCGCAGACCCCTCAACATTGCTGGTTGCCATCCTTTTCCATCTGATGCGGTCACCCGCGAACCGGACGTGACGTCACACGCCACAGCCGACGGCACAGCGAGGAGAGGGGGAGAAAATTCGGGAGCGCACACCGCAAAGACAGTGAGCATTCACTTGCTAAAGATACCAATATATGTACAGAATCTTTGTACTTAATGTGAGTACATCTCTTACCACTTTTTGACATAAATCCAGTGAATTGCAATCTGCACTATTGGGCCGTTTTGTGTCTTCTGTTTTTCCATATACCCTGTTGGGAGCTGAATATCTGGAACAGTCCCCTTATGTGAAAGCAGAGTGGTGCCATTACACATCTGAAAGGAAGAACTACTATCTACATACCTCCTGGTTGTACTTTACCATTATCAACACTTTTGTACTGTATAAGTAATTCACTTCTATATATACAAGTTGTTTGTAATCAACTATTGATTTTAAGATCACATATTGCATCAGTGCTTTTTCACGTTTTTCACTCACATGAGGTGTACACAGGTGGATCGCTCCCTTCCAACTCCAAACCAGAATTGCATTTGTGGGAAATCTTAGCACATTTCCCTGGTAAGGTTGAGAAGAATCCATTTGTTGCAACATTTCATATATAATTTTTTTTTATTTATTTTTTATTTTTTTTCTTTTATTATTATTATTTTTAAACACACTGTTGAAAATTAGGGTATTGTGGCGCCTATGCAAATCATTTAAGTATACTGTGTCTATCTGCTTTTGATTTGGGGGCTGCCTCTTTACCTATTGATATTTAATCACTTATATCTGTAATACTGTAATTATTATTAACATGGATGTCACGTCACCGAATATTTTTGCCAAAAGGCATTCTAGACAATCACAATTTAATTATCATGATATAGACACTTCTCACACACCAGTATCATATGATTTATTAGAGGAGGAATTCCACAAACTAGATAGACTTTTGGTTAAGGATACAAAGAAATGGCTTGATCTTAGTTTTCTAAATAAATATATCAAGTGTAATAGGATACCAAGAGGTCTGAGACTTTCAAAAGATCCTTCTTCCAATATGGATGATGAGGAATTTGTAAAAATTTGGTATAATATAATTGATAAATGCTCAGTGGACCTAATGCTGGCATTAGTGAATCAACACAAAAAAAACATTAAATTGATAGACGAAGAAGTCACAATAATAGAGGAAAAACTGGCCCATTTGGAAGACACTGCAGAGTTTAAAATTAAAGATAGAGAACAAAAGAGAAAAATAGACAAATTAGAGAATGATCTTTATATCAATAAAACAAATAAATTCCTACGAGATGAGGAAGATTATAAGAGGGGTGAACAAAGAGATTGGAAAAAGAAGAAAAATATATACCACACTGAGAGAAAATATGATAACAGGTATGGTAATCCAAACACAAGAACAGATAAACCATACTACGCTAATGCATCATATCGCAGAGATTCGGAGTATGTTCCATCTCAAAATAAATTCTACCCCTCCAATAGAGAAACAAGAGAGAAAAGATATAAAGACTCAAATCCCACACTAGAAACATCACATGTGCAAATAAAAACACTAGAGGATAAGACTATCTTTGAAGAAAGAGAAAAACGTAGAGACACTGAATATCTAAGAGAAAAAGAGAGAATAAAGGAGAGAGACTTCAGAATGGAGGAAGATAGACGGAGAGAGAGAGAGAGAGAGACAAAGAGAAAGGGAAAGACAGAGGGAAAAAGAAATAAGAATGAAAGAAGAAAGGGACAAATATATTAGAGATAAGGATATCCATAGACATAGGGAACAACAGAGAGATAGGGATTTTGCTTATCATAGAGAACAAAGAGAAATAGAACAAAGGGAGAAGGATCAAAAAGAAAAGGAATACCAAAGAGAGAAAGAGGCAAAAAGAGATAAAGAGATGAAAAGAGAAAGGGAAGAAAGGAAAAGAGAAAGAGATAGATACCATCTAGATAGACAACAAAAAACAAGTAGATCCAGGTCACCTATTGGAGCTACTGGGTCCAATGTTTTTTTAGACATGGACAAAACACTCAGCGTCTGGGAAATACCGAATTCTTACACACCCCCGAAAGAAAGGAGGGACCCCAAATCATATCACAAAAAAGAAAACATCAGAGAGGGAAAAGAGGAAAAAGAAGAAAAAGGGAAAGACTAAACATAGGAAGCGGTATAGATACAAGGAGTATATTCAATCTTAGCTCCGTTGAACTAACTATACCCCAGAAAAAACTAATCTCGAAAGGACTTTCTTTTGCACCAACAATAGGGCCTAACAATTTTGGACTATTTTTAGATGCCAACCGCTATCTCCGAAAACTAACAGTAAAAAGATTCTTTCAAAGTAAAAATGTGGAATCCAGATTACATATGGAGAATCCAAAAAAGGAACCAGAAGTGAGCAAATTTAAACACACTTCATTAAAAAACAAGTCAACATTCTATCCCACATATTACAAGGGTAAACACCTAGAGGTATTTTACGATCTGATCGTGAAGGACTTTGAATTGCTGACTAAAAATTCAAAAACTACAACTAGGAATAATTTGACTACAGATGAAAGAAAAGCTTTGGAAGAAATTACTCAGAATGAAAAGATAGTAATTAAACAGGCTGACAAAGGTGGGGGAACAGTAATAATGAATAGGGAGAATTATTTGAAAGAAATTTATCGCCTATTAGGTGACAATGACACTTATGGTATTTTAAATAAAAATCCAACTGAGAAATTTAATAAAGAACTTAATAGTCTGTTAGAAGGAGGAAGGGATATAGGTATCCTTACGGAATCAGAGTTTAAATTTTTATATAACAAAACCCCTCAAATTCCGATATTCTATATTTTACCAAAAATCCATAAGTGTCTTGAAAATCCACCCGGTAGGCCGATAATTTCGGGAATCAATTCACTCACGTCCAACCTGTCAGCCTATATAGATAGTTTCCTCCAGGGTTATGTGAAGGAGATGAATTCATATCTGAAAGATACGTCTGACATTATAAAAATCCTAGATACTTTTGTATGGAAAAAAGATTATCTGTTGGCAACTATTGATGTGAGTTCGCTATATACATCTATTGTTCATAATTTAGGACTCCAAGCTGTTGAATATTTTCTTAGGAATGATCCGGAATTGCACGATTTGCAAATTAGATTCCTTCTTGATAGCATTACATTCATTTTAGAAAAAAATTTCTTTTTGTTTGATAAGGTGTATTATGTTCAGAAATGTGGCACCGCCATGGGAACAAGGTTTGCCCCCAGCTACGCAAATCTCTTTATGGGATTTTGGGAGGACCAAACCATCTGGTCCAACGGCGAGCTGGGGGGTGGCCTTGTCCTATGCCGGCGCTACATTGATGACATCATTTTAATATGGCAGGGGGATAAGCAAAGTCTAGAACAATTCATTTTTAACCTTAACCAAAATAATTTTAATCTCAAATTTACACACACAATAAGCGAAAGTTCTATAGAGTATCTTGATTTAAATATATATATAGAAGAAGGTGCAATAAAAACTAAAACACATTTTAAACATGTTGACTGCAACAACTTTATCCTTAGATCTAGTTGCCACCACCATCAATGGATGGACGGAGTTCCCTATAGTCAATATAGGAGACTACGGAGAAATTGCACCGAGGAGGAAATATTTAAAGACCAGTGTAAAGTGTTAGAGAAACGCTTTGTAGAAAAGAATTACAGCCAAGAGACTTTAGATATAGCATTAACAAAGGCGAAAAATCTACAAAGAAAGGAAGTTTTGGAATCACGGAAAAAGTCTCCTAATCAAAATAACAATATATATGATACTGCCTTCCTTACCACTTTTAACAAAGAAGCAAAAAATATATGAAAAATCCTTCGTAAACACTGGCATGTTTTAAAATCAGATAGCATTTTGAACGAAATTTTACCTGAAAATCCAAAAATAATTTTTAAAAAAGCCCAAAATATTAAAAATTTAATAGCACCAAGCGCCTTAAGAAACACAAAAGGAGAAAATCAGAGCTGGCTAAAGAATTTAACAGGTTTTTATGGATGTGGATCGTGTAAGGCCTGCCAGCACAAAATGCAGGAAAAAACAAAGTTTACTAGTAATAGAAGCAAAGAAACATTTAAAATCAAACAATACATGAATTGCCAGACAAATTTTGTAATCTATGTCCTTGAGTGCCCCTGCGGGCTACAATATGTAGGAAAAACATCTAGACCCATACGTACCCGCATCATCGAACATCTGAGTAACATAAGAAGGGGCATTTTATCCCACAGCGTCTCTAAACATTACGCTAAACACCATCATTCAAACCCGGATAGCCTTAAATTTATCGCTATTGAAAATGTACAACAACATTGGAGGGGACGCTGTAGAGAGGTGGATCTAAGCAAGAGAGAAATGTATTGGATCCACAAACTAAAGACACTGATCCCAAATGGTTTAAATTCAGAATTTGAAATCCTACCGTTCCTACATACCTAATGTTTTTATAAATATTAACTTTGCCTGTTTTTATTATCTTTTAAGATATGTTGTTTTTTATTGTGTCTTATTATATTTTAAATTTTTCACTTTTAAAGAATTGTAGGTAAAAATTATCTAATAATATTTGTAAATAATATTATCATATTGCGTCTATTGCACTTTGTTATTAATGTGTGTTATGTGATAATTATTCTTTATAGAGAATTATAAATTTAGAGATGTAAATTATATTAAGTATATTTCCTAAATTTTTCGTAAATTACACCAATTATATATACTTTATAATATATTATTTTAGAATATAGAGCTAGTAGAGCTGATCCTGACCTTGCCAATTTTTAATTAAATAAGATTTTGATAATATAACGCTCTTTATATGGATATGATGGTATGAATGAAACTGATAACCTCTCTCTGTTTCTCTTTTTCCTCCCAATATGCACCTTACTACATATATTTATCGTATGACATTATCATCTAATGAGATTTATTTTTATTAAGAATAACTTTTATATATGATTGAATTGATATTATTAATAGAGGGTTTTAATACCAAACAAAGCAGACTCCACAATTTTTTCACTGCTAGTTTTTATTTTTATATGTTATTAAATAATGTTTATTATACCATGTTTTAATTGTACTTAAGAGTACTATAAATTAAACTACTTTTATCTTATTTTATTCTTGTGATTTTTGGACCACAGAAAGAATTGTGCCTATGTAAAGGCAATCCTGTGGGTGTAATTGTGCAATGCTTAAATTAGATTGGATACACTTGTAAAGCAATTAGAGATCATCATATAAATACATGACACCCACACTAGTCATTTATTGCTCCTGACGAAGCTGTGTACCACAGCGAAACGTGTAGAGCCAACGAGTTTGCAGCAGCTGCCTCCAAGAGAAGACGCCGAAAGCTAGGACGCTCCCGCAGACCCCTCAACATTGCTGGTTGCCATCCTTTTCCATCTGATGCGGTCACCCGCGAACCGGACGTGACGTCACACGCCACAGCCGACGGCACAGCGAGGAGAGGGGGAGAAAATTCGGGAGCGCACACCGCAAAGACAGTGAGCATTCACTTGCTAAAGATACCAATATATGTACAGAATCTTTGTACTTAATGTGAGTACATCTCTTACCACTTTTTGACATAAATCCAGTGAATTGCAATCTGCACTATTGGGCCGTTTTGTGTCTTCTGTTTTTCCATATACCCTGTTGGGAGCTGAATATCTGGAACAGTCCCCTTATGTGAAAGCAGAGTGGTGCCATTACACATCTGAAAGGAAGAACTACTATCTACATACCTCCTGGTTGTACTTTACCATTATCAACACTTTTGTACTGTATAAGTAATTCACTTCTATATATACAAGTTGTTTGTAATCAACTATTGATTTTAAGATCACATATTGCATCAGTGCTTTTTCACGTTTTTCACTCACATGAGGTGTACACAGGTGGATCGCTCCCTTCCAACTCCAAACCAGAATTGCATTTGTGGGAAATCTTAGCACATTTCCCTGGTAAGGTTGAGAAGAATCCATTTGTTGCAACATTTCATATATAATTTTTTTTAATTTATTTTTTCTTTTTTTTCTTTTATTATTATTATTTTTAAACACACTGTTGAAAATTAGGGTATTGTGGCGCCTATGCAAATCATTTAAGTATACTGTGTCTATCTGCTTTTGATTTGGGGGCTGCCTCTTTACCTATTGATATTTAATCACTTATATCTGTAATACTGTAATTATTATTAACATGGATGTCACGTCACCGAATATTTTTGCCAAAAGGCATTCTAGACAATCACAATTTAATTATCATGATATAGACACTTCTCACACACCAGTATCATATGATTTATTAGAGGAGGAATTCCACAAACTAGATAGACTTTTGGTTAAGGATACAAAGAAATGGCTTGATCTTAGTTTTCTAAATAAATATATCAAGTGTAATAGGATACCAAGAGGTCTGAGACTTTCAAAAGATCCTTCTTCCAATATGGATGATGAGGAATTTGTAAAAATTTGGTATAATATAATTGATAAATGCTCAGTGGACCTAATGCTGGCATTAGTGAATCAACACAAAAAAAACATTAAATTGATAGACGAAGAAGTCACAATAATAGAGGAAAAACTGGCCCATTTGGAAGACACTGCAGAGTTTAAAATTAAAGATAGAGAACAAAAGAGAAAAATAGACAAATTAGAGAATGATCTTTATATCAATAAAACAAATAAATTCCTACGAGATGAGGAAGATTATAAGAGGGGTGAACAAAGAGATTGGAAAAAGAAGAAAAATATATACCACACTGAGAGAAAATATGATAACAGGTATGGTAATCCAAACACAAGAACAGATAAACCATACTACGCTAATGCATCATATCGCAGAGATTCGGAGTATGTTCCATCTCAAAATAAATTCTACCCCTCCAATAGAGAAACAAGAGAGCAAAGATATAAAGACTCAAATCCCACACTAGAAACATCACATGTGCAAATAAAAACACTAGAGGATAAGACTATCTTTGAAGAAAGAGAAAAACGTAGAGACACTGAATATCTAAGAGAAAAAGAGAGAATAAAGGAGAGAGACTTCAGAATGGAGGAAGATAGACGGAGAGAGAGAGAGAGAGAGACAAAGAGAAAGGGAAAGACAGAGGGAAAAAGAAATAAGAATGAAAGAAGAAAGGGACAAATATATTAGAGATAAGGATATCCATAGACATAGGGAACAACAGAGAGATAGGGATTTTGCTTATCATAGAGAACAAAGAGAAATAGAACAAAGGGAGAAGGATCAAAAAGAAAAGGAATACCAAAGAGAGAAAGAGGCAAAAAGAGATAAAGAGATGAAAAGAGAAAGGGAAGAAAGGAAAAGAGAAAGAGATAGATACCATCTAGATAGACAACAAAAAACAAGTAGATCCAGGTCACCTATTGGAGCTACTGGGTCCAATGTTTTTTTAGACATGGACAAAACACTCAGCGTCTGGGAAATACCGAATTCTTACACACCCCCGAAAGAAAGGAGGGACCCCAAATCATATCACAAAAAAGAAAACATCAGAGAGGGAAAAGAGGAAAAAGAAGAAAAAGGGAAAGACTAAACATAGGAAGCGGTATAGATACAAGGAGTATATTCAATCTTAGCTCCGTTGAACTAACTATACCCCAGAAAAAACTAATCTCGAAAGGACTTTCTTTTGCACCAACAATAGGGCCTAACAATTTTGGACTATTTTTAGATGCCAACCGCTATCTCCGAAAACTAACAGTAAAAAGATTCTTTCAAAGTAAAAATGTGGAATCCAGATTACATATGGAGAATCCAAAAAAGGAACCAGAAGTGAGCAAATTTAAACACACTTCATTAAAAAACAAGTCAACATTCTATCCCACATATTACAAGGGTAAACACCTAGAGGTATTTTACGATCTGATCGTGAAGGACTTCGAATTGCTGACTAAAAATTCAAAAACTACAACTAGGAATAATTTGACTACAGATGAAAGAAAAGCTTTGGAAGAAATTACTCAGAATGAAAAGATAGTAATTAAACAGGCTGACAAAGGTGGGGGAACAGTAATAATGAATAGGGAGAATTATTTGAAAGAAATTTATCGCCTATTAGGTGACAATGACACTTATGGTATTTTAAATAAAAATCCAACTGAGAAATTTAATAAAGAACTTAATAGTCTGTTAGAAGGAGGAAGGGATATAGGTATCCTTACGGAATCAGAGTTTAAATTTTTATATAACAAAACCCCTCAAATTCCGATATTCTATATTTTACCAAAAATCCATAAGTGTCTTGAAAATCCACCCGGTAGGCCGATAATTTCGGGAATCAATTCACTCACGTCCAACCTGTCAGCCTATATAGATAGTTTCCTCCAGGGTTATGTGAAGGAGATGAATTCATATCTGAAAGATACGTCTGACATTATAAAAATCCTAGATACTTTTGTATGGAAAAAAGATTATCTGTTGGCAACTATTGATGTGAGTTCGCTATATACATCTATTGTTCATAATTTAGGACTCCAAGCTGTTGAATATTTTCTTAGGAATGATCCGGAATTGCACGATTTGCAAATTAGATTCCTTCTTGATAGCATTACATTCATTTTAGAAAAAAATTTCTTTTTGTTTGATAAGGTGTATTATGTTCAGAAATGTGGCACCGCCATGGGAACAAGGTTTGCCCCCAGCTACGCAAATCTCTTTATGGGATTTTGGGAGGACCAAACCATCTGGTCCAACGGCGAGCTGGGGGGTGGCCTTGTCCTATGGCGGCGCTACATTGATGACATCATTTTAATATGGCAGGGGGATAAGCAAAGTCTAGAACAATTCATTTTTAACCTTAACCAAAATAATTTTAATCTCAAATTTACACACACAATAAGCGAAAGTTCTATAGAGTATCTTGATTTAAATATATATATAGAAGAAGGTGCAATAAAAACTAAAACACATTTTAAACATGTTGACTGCAACAACTTTATCCTTAGATCTAGTTGCCACCACCATCAATGGATGGACGGAGTTCCCTATAGTCAATATAGGAGACTACGGAGAAATTGCACCGAGGAGGAAATATTTAAAGACCAGTGTAAAGTGTTAGAGAAACGCTTTGTAGAAAAGAATTACAGCCAAGAGACTTTAGATATAGCATTAACAAAGGCGAAAAATCTACAAAGAAAGGAAGTTTTGGAATCACGGAAAAAGTCTCCTAATCAAAATAACAATATATATGATACTGCCTTCCTTACCACTTTTAACAAAGAAGCAAAAAATATATGAAAAATCCTTCGTAAACACTGGCATGTTTTAAAATCAGATAGCATTTTGAACGAAATTTTACCTGAAAATCCAAAAATAATTTTTAAAAAAGCCCAAAATATTAAAAATTTAATAGCACCAAGCGCCTTAAGAAACACAAAAGGAGAAAATCAGAGCTGGCTAAAGAATTTAACAGGTTTTTATGGATGTGGATCGTGTAAGGCCTGCCAGCACAAAATGCAGGAAAAAACAAAGTTTACTAGTAATAGAAGCAAAGAAACATTTAAAATCAAACAATACATGAATTGCCAGACAAATTTTGTAATCTATGTCCTTGAGTGCCCCTGCGGGCTACAATATGTAGGAAAAACATCTAGACCCATACGTACCCGCATCATCGAACATCTGAGTAACATAAGAAGGGGCATTTTATCCCACAGCGTCTCTAAACATTACGCTAAACACCATCATTCAAACCCGGATAGCCTTAAATTTATCGCTATTGAAAATGTACAACAACATTGGAGGGGACGCTGTAGAGAGGTGGATCTAAGCAAGAGAGAAATGTATTGGATCCACAAACTAAAGACACTGATCCCACATGGTTTAAATTCAGAATTTGAAATCCTACCGTTCCTACATACCTAATGTTTTTATAAATATTAACTTTGCCTGTTTTTATTATCTTTTAAGATATGTTGTTTTTTATTGTGTCTTATTATATTTTAAATTTTTCACTTTTAAAGAATTGTAGGTAAAAATTATCTAATAATATTTGTAAATAATATTATCATATTGCGTCTATTGCACTTTGTTATTAATGTGTGTTATGTGATAATTATTCTTTATAGAGAATTATAAATTTAGAGATGTAAATTATATTAAGTATATTTCCTAAATTTTTCGTAAATTACACCAATTATATATACTTTATAATATATTATTTTAGAATATAGAGCTAGTAGAGCTGATCCTGACCTTGCCAATTTTTAATTAAATAAGATTTTGATAATATAACGCTCTTTATATGGATATGATGGTATGAATGAAACTGATAACCTCTCTCTGTTTCTCTTTTTCCTCCCAATATGCACCTTACTACATATATTTATCGTATGACATTATCATCTAATGAGATTTATTTTTATTAAGAATAACTTTTATATATGATTGAATTGATATTATTAATAGAGGGTTTTAATACCAAACAAAGCAGACTCCACAATTTTTTCATTGCTAGTTTTTATTTTTATATGTTATTAAATAATGTTTATTATACCATGTTTTAATTGTACTTAAGAGTACTATAAATTAAACTACTTTTATCTTATTTTATTCTTGTGATTTTTGGACCACAGAAAGAATTGTGCCTATGTAAAGGCAATCCTGTGGGTGTAATTGTGCAATGCTTAAATTAGATTGGATACACTTGTAAAGCAATTAGAGATCATCATATAAATACATGACACCCACACTAGTCATTTATTGCTCCTGACGAAGCTGTGTACCACAGCGAAACGCGTAGAGCCAACGAGTTTGCAGCAGCTGCCTCCAAGAGAAGACGCCGAAAGCTAGGACGCTCCCGCAGACCCCTCAACATTGCTGGTTGCCATCCTTTTCCATCTGATGCGGTCACCCGCGAACCGGACGTGACGTCACACGCCACAGCCGACGGCACAGCGAGGAGAGGGGGAGAAAATTCGGGAGCGCACACCGCAAAGACAGTGAGCATTCACTTGCTAAAGATACCAATATATGTACAGAATCTTTGTACTTAATGTGAGTACATCTCTTACCACTTTTTGACATAAATCCAGTGAATTGCAATCTGCACTATTGGGCCGTTTTGTGTCTTCTGTTTTTCCATATACCCTGTTGGGAGCTGAATATCTGGAACAGTCCCCTTATGTGAAAGCAGAGTGGTGCCATTACACATCTGAAAGGAAGAACTACTATCTACATACCTCCTGGTTGTACTTTACCATTATCAACACTTTTGTACTGTATAAGTAATTCACTTCTATATATACAAGTTGTTTGTAATCAACTATTGATTTTAAGATCACATATTGCATCAGTGCTTTTTCACGTTTTTCACTCACATGAGGTGTACACAGGTGGATCGCTCCCTTCCAACTCCAAACCAGAATTGCATTTGTGGGAAATCTTAGCACATTTCCCTGGTAAGGTTGAGAAGAATCCATTTGTTGCAACATTTCATATATAATTTTTTTTTATTTATTTTTTATTTTTTTTCTTTTATTATTATTATTTTTAAACACACTGTTGAAAATTAGGGTATTGTGGCGCCTATGCAAATCATTTAAGTATACAGTGTCTATCTGCTTTTGATTTGGGGGCTGCCTCTTTACCTATTGATATTTAATCACTTATATCTGTAATACTGTAATTATTATTAACATGGATGTCACGTCACCGAAATTTTTTGCCAAAAGGCATTCTAGACAATCACAATTTAATTATCATGATATAGACACTTCTCACACACCAGTATCATATGATTTATTAGAGGAGGAATTCCACAAACTAGATAGACTTTTGGTTAAGGATACAAAGAAATGGCTTGATCTTAGTTTTCTAAATAAATATATCAAGTGTAATAGGATACCAAGAGGTCTGAGACTTTCAAAAGATCCTTCTTCCAATATGGATGATGAGGAATTTGTAAAAATTTGGTATAATATAATTGATAAATGCTCAGTGGACCTAATGCTGGCATTAGTGAATCAACACAAAAAAAACATTAAATTGATAGACGAAGAAGTCACAATAATAGAGGAAAAACTGGCCCATTTGGAAGACACTGCAGAGTTTAAAATTAAAGATAGAGAACTAAAGAGAAAAATAGACAAATTAGAGAATGATCTTTATATCAATAAAACAAATAAATTCCTACGAGATGAGGAAGATTATAAGAGGGGTGAACAAAGAGATTGGAAAAAGAAGAAAAATATATACCACACTGAGAGAAAATATGATAACAGGTATGGTAATCCAAACACAAGAACAGATAAACCATACTACGCTAATGCATCATATCGCAGAGATTCGGAGTATGTTCCATCTCAAAATAAATTCTACCCCTCCAATAGAGAAACAAGAGAGCAAAGATATAAAGACTCAAATCCCACACTAGAAACATCACATGTGCAAATAAAAACACTAGAGGATAAGACTATCTTTGAAGAAAGAGAAAAACGTAGAGACACTGAATATCTAAGAGAAAAAGAGAGAATAAAGGAGAGAGACTTCAGAATGGAGGAAGATAGACGGAGAGAGAGAGAGAGAGAGACAAAGAGAAAGGGAAAGACAGAGGGAAAAAGAAATAAGAATGAAAGAAGAAAGGGACAAATATATTAGAGATAAGGATATCCATAGACATAGGGAACAACAGAGAGATAGGGATTTTGCTTATCATAGAGAACAAAGAGAAATAGAACAAAGGGAGAAGGATCAAAAAGAAAAGGAATACCAAAGAGAGAAAGAGGCAAAAAGAGATAAAGAGATGAAAAGAGAAAGGGAAGAAAGGAAAAGAGAAAGAGATAGATACCATCTAGATAGACAACAAAAAACAAGTAGATCCAGGTCACCTATTGGAGCTACTGGGTCCAATGTTTTTTTAGACATGGACAAAACACTCAGCGTCTGGGAAATACCGAATTCTTACACACCCCCGAAAGAAAGGAGGGACCCCAAATCATATCACAAAAAAGAAAACATCAGAGAGGGAAAAGAGGAAAAAGAAGAAAAAGGGAAAGACTAAACATAGGAAGCGGTATAGATACAAGGAGTATATTCAATCTTAGCTCCGTTGAACTAACTATACCCCAGAAAAAACTAATCTCGAAAGGACTTTCTTTTGCACCAACAATAGGGCCTAACAATTTTGGACTATTTTTAGATGCCAACCGCTATCTCCGAAAACTAACAGTAAAAAGATTCTTTCAAAGTAAAAATGTGGAATCCAGATTACATATGGAGAATCCAAAAAAGGAACCAGAAGTGAGCAAATTTAAACACACTTCATTAAAAAACAAGTCAACATTCTATCCCACATATTACAAGGGTAAACACCTAGAGGTATTTTACGATCTGATCGTGAAGGACTTTGAATTGCTGACTAAAAATTCAAAAACTACAACTAGGAATAATTTGACTACAGATGAAAGAAAAGCTTTGGAAGAAATTACTCAGAATGAAAAGATAGTAATTAAACAGGCTGACAAAGGTGGGGGAACAGTAATAATGAATAGGGAGAATTATTTGAAAGAAATTTATCGCCTATTAGGTGACAATGACACTTATGGTATTTTAAATAAAAATCCAACTGAGAAATTTAATAAAGAACTTAATAGTCTGTTAGAAGGAGGAAGGGATATAGGTATCCTTACGGAATCAGAGTTTAAATTTTTATATAACAAAACCCCTCAAATTCCGATATTCTATATTTTACCAAAAATCCATAAGTGTCTTGAAAATCCACCCGGTAGGCCGATAATTTCGGGAATCAATTCACTCACGTCCAACCTGTCAGCCTATATAGATAGTTTCCTCCAGGGTTATGTGAAGGAGATGAATTCATATCTGAAAGATACGTCTGACATTATAAAAATCCTAGATACTTTTGTATGGAAAAAAGATTATCTGTTGGCAACTATTGATGTGAGTTCGCTATATACATCTATTGTTCATAATTTAGGACTCCAAGCTGTTGAATATTTTCTTAGGAATGATCCGGAATTGCACGATTTGCAAATTAGATTCCTTCTTGATAGCATTACATTCATTTTAGAAAAAAATTTCTTTTTGTTTGATAAGGTGTATTATGTTCAGAAATGTGGCACCGCCATGGGAACAAGGTTTGCCCCCAGCTACGCAAATCTCTTTATGGGATTTTGGGAGGACCAAACCATCTGGTCCAACGGCGAGCTGGGGGGTGGCCTTGTCCTATGGCGGCGCTACATTGATGACATCATTTTAATATGGCAGGGGGATAAGCAAAGTCTAGAACAATTCATTTTTAACCTTAACCAAAATAATTTTAATCTCAAATTTACACACACAATAAGCGAAAGTTCTATAGAGTATCTTGATTTAAATATATATATAGAAGAAGGTGCAATAAAAACTAAAACACATTTTAAACATGTTGACTGCAACAACTTTATCCTTAGATCTAGTTGCCACCACCATCAATGGATGGACGGAGTTCCCTATAGTCAATATAGGAGACTACGGAGAAATTGCACCGAGGAGGAAATATTTAAAGACCAGTGTAAAGTGTTAGAGAAACGCTTTGTAGAAAAGAATTACAGCCAAGAGACTTTAGATATAGCATTAACAAAGGCGAAAAATCTACAAAGAAAGGAAGTTTTGGAATCACGGAAAAAGTCTCCTAATCAAAATAACAATATATATGATACTGCCTTCCTTACCACTTTTAACAAAGAAGCAAAAAATATATGAAAAATCCTTCGTAAACACTGGCATGTTTTAAAATCAGATAGCATTTTGAACGAAATTTTACCTGAAAATCCAAAAATAATTTTTAAAAAAGCCCAAAATATTAAAAATTTAATAGCACCAAGCGCCTTAAGAAACACAAAAGGAGAAAATCAGAGCTGGCTAAAGAATTTAACAGGTTTTTATGGATGTGGATCGTGTAAGGCCTGCCAGCACAAAATGCAGGAAAAAACAAAGTTTACTAGTAATAGAAGCAAAGAAACATTTAAAATCAAACAATACATGAATTGCCAGACAAATTTTGTAATCTATGTCCTTGAGTGCCCCTGCGGGCTACAATATGTAGGAAAAACATCTAGACCCATACGTACCCGCATCATCGAACATCTGAGTAACATAAGAAGGGGCATTTTATCCCACAGCGTCTCTAAACATTACGCTAAACACCATCATTCAAACCCGGATAGCCTTAAATTTATCGCTATTGAAAATGTACAACAACATTGGAGGGGACGCTGTAGAGAGGTGGATCTAAGCAAGAGAGAAATGTATTGGATCCACAAACTAAAGACACTGATCCCAAATGGTTTAAATTCAGACTTTGAAATCCTACCGTTCCTACATACCTAATGTTTTTATAAATATTAACTTTGCCTGTTTTTATTATCTTTTAAGATATGTTGTTTTTTATTGTGTCTTATTATATTTTAAATTTTTCACTTTTAAAGAATTGTAGGTAAAAATTATCTAATAATATTTGTAAATAATATTATCATATTGCGTCTATTGCACTTTGTTATTAATGTGTGTTATGTGATAATTATTCTTTATAGAGAATTATAAATTTAGAGATGTAAATTATATTAAGTATATTTCCTAAATTTTTCGTAAATTACACCAATTATATATACTTTATAATATATTATTTTAGAATATAGAGCTAGTAGAGCTGATCCTGACCTTGCCAATTTTTAATTAAATAAGATTTTGATAATATAACGCTCTTTATATGGATATGATGGTATGAATGAAACTGATAACCTCTCTCTGTTTCTCTTTTTCCTCCCAATATGCACCTTACTACATATATTTATCGTATGACATTATCATCTAATGAGATTTATTTTTATTAAGAATAACTTTTATATATGATTGAATTGATATTATTAATAGAGGGTTTTAATACCAAACAAAGCAGACTCCACAATTTTTTCATTGCTAGTTTTTATTTTTATATGTTATTAAATAATGTTTATTATACCATGTTTTAATTGTACTTAAGAGTACTATAAATTAAACTACTTTTATCTTATTTTATTCTTGTGATTTTTGGACCACAGAAAGAATTGTGCCTATGTAAAGGCAATCCTGTGGGTGTAATTGTGCAATGCTTAAATTAGATTGGATACACTTGTAAAGCAATTAGAGATCATCATATAAATACATGACACCCACACTAGTCATTTATTGCTCCTGACGAAGCTGTGTACCACAGCGAAACGCGTAGAGCCAACGAGTTTGCAGCAGCTGCCTCCAAGAGAAGACGCCGAAAGCTAGGACGCTCCCGCAGACCCCTCAACATTGCTGGTTGCCATCCTTTTCCATCTGATGCGGTCACCCGCGAACCGGACGTGACGTCACACGCCACAGCCGACGGCACAGCGAGGAGAGGGGGAGAAAATTCGGGAGCGCACACCGCAAAGACAGTGAGCATTCACTTGCTAAAGATACCAATATATGTACAGAATCTTTGTACTTAATGTGAGTACATCTCTTACCACTTTTTGACATAAATCCAGTGAATTGCAATCTGCACTATTGGGCCGTTTTGTGCCTTCTGTTTTTCCATATACCCTGTTGGGAGCTGAATATCTGGAACAGTCCCCTTATGTGAAAGCAGAGTGGTGCCATTACACATCTGAAAGGAAGAACTACTATCTACATACCTCCTGGTTGTACTTTACCATTATCAACACTTTTGTACTGTATAAGTAATTCACTTCTATATATACAAGTTGTTTGTAATCAACTATTGATTTTAAGATCACATATTGCATCAGTGCTTTTTCACGTTTTTCACTCACATGAGGTGTACACAGGTGGATCGCTCCCTTCCAACTCCAAACCAGAATACCAAGGAACCTATTGCCATCCTCACCGACCACAAAAATTTGCTGTATATCGAGGGGGCTCGACAGTTAGGATCCCATCAGGCCCGTTGGTCTCTTTTTTTTCCCGTTTTAACTCTACCATTTCGTATATTCCTGGTACCAAAAATATCAAAGCGGATGCTCTCTCTCGCCAATTCGCCACGGAGAACGAATCTAATGAATCCACGGAACCAATTCTTCCTGCCAAGTCCATAATTTCTGCCAATAATTTTGATGTGTTGGATGAAATCAACAAAGCCCAGGTTCACATTCCCAGCAGGTTCAGGGTACCAGAGAGACGCTTATACGCGGCTCCATGGTTCCACCACAAGATTTTACTTTGGGGACATTATTTTAGATCGGCCGGTCATCCAAGCTTCAAGAGGACAGCAGATCTTATTAACGGACATTTTGGTGGCCTAAGATGAACAAAGACATTTTTTATTTCACTAGTGCTTGTCCGGTATGTGCCCAGAGTAAATCTGCCCATCACAAACCTTCAGGCCTTCTCATGCCTCTTCCCATCCCGGAGCAACCTTGGAAACACATCTCTATGGATTTCATTGTCGAACTTCCCAATTCCAAGGGAATGAATACCATTCTTGTCATGGTAGACAGATTTTCTAAACACTCACACTTTATTCCCCTCAAGGGTCTTCCTAATTCTGCTACTTTGGCCGATATTTTTTCCAAGGAAATTTTCAGATTACATGGCGTTCCCATTTCAATTGTTTCTGACAGAGGTTCTCAATTCATCTCTAAATTCTGCCGTGCGTTTTCCCAAAGACTCGAAATTTCTCTTCTTTTTTCTTCCGGATATCACCCTCATACCAATGGTCAGACTGAAAGGATGAATCAGACCATAGAGCAGTATCTCAGATGTTTCGTCTCTGAGTCACAAGACAACTGGGTGGACCTGTTACCGTGGGCCGAATTTGCTATCAATTCTCTTAAGAATGAATCTACACGAGTCTCCTTTTTTCATCAATTTCAGTTTTCACCTTAGCAGTCTTCCCCTCTCCTCTCCCCCTTCTGGCGTTCCCGCAGCGGACTACCATGTTACGACCCTCCAGAATTCTTGGAGAAGGATTCTTAAGTCTCTACAAACTGCCGTCTTTAGACAAAAAACTAAAGCAGACCGATGTCGTCAACCAGGTCCTTCATTAAAAACTGGTGACAGAGTGTGGTTGTCCTCAAAGAATATTAGGCTTAAGACTCCATCTCCAAAGTTGGCCCCAAGATTTTTGGGCCCTTTCAAGATAATAGAAAAGATCAACCCAGTCACCTACCGACTAGCACTGCCTCCCACTATGAGGATTCCTTCCGTATTCCATGTATCCCTACTCAAACCTTTTATCCAGAGCTCGCACTTATCAAGATAAAGGGCCACAAGCCCGAAATGCGTAGGTGTTCTGTTTGTCTCGTTTTTTGATCCAATAAACTTGTTTATTATGGGAACGCACCTCTGTGTTTTTTCAAGCAAGCCTCTTTCCTTGTTGATCTACATGAAAGGAGGCACGATACACCCCTGGACAAATGGACACTGAGGCTCCTCAACTACATGAGTTTCAACATTCAATGTGAGTCCATTCCACTTTCCTTTCCAACAAGTGGCTGTAAGGATTATTGTTCATACAGTATACCCCATGTTATTGCCATGATGTTGTTTTTGATGCTGGACACCGGCAGGTGTATATTGTCCTTACCTCAGTGCCTGTGGGACCATATTTTCAGCTACACATCTACAAGTGCCTGTGGGAGAATTATATCATTATATCCTAGCCTCATTTATTATTCTTTTTGGAGGGGTACTCCACCCAAGACTTTAGCTGTTACTTCAACATTAGCTGCTTTTTGTTTTAGAGCACCATACAACCTTGTTTGTATGTTGGATTTAAGTCTGGACTCGAGGTCACTAAACTTTGGGTCAGATCTCCAATTATCAACCTCCTTCAGTTTTAGCTCTTGCTCTGTGTTCAGTGTGGTTAGTATATCTTTCTGATGGTCCACTAACAACTGCATCAGCATGATTGAACACTGATTAAGTACTAGTTCCCATGAGTGATGGAATTTTTCATCAGTTTTATGGTGCGCTGGAGAGAGGTTGACTCTTAGGCCTCTTGATATTATACGGGCTTCAAGGTATCTTTCAAATCTTGTTACCTCCCACCAAGTCCTCAGTTGTGACTTTAGTGTCCTTTCAAGTTCAGTGAAGAAGCGTGAGATGTCTTGTTTAACCTCTGTGGTTACAGGTGTGTGCTCAGATGAGAATAGGCTTTCTGCTTCCAGTTGCCAGTCCTAGTAGTTAGGTGGACGTGACAGGAAACCTAGAATATGATTTTATCCTCACAAGAAACCCCAGAATAGCAACATTTTACAGTGTACCCAAGATACATAAACAAAAAGTGCCACCACCCGGTCCCCCGATTGTCTCTGGGGTCAGATATTTGACAGAACATGCCAGCAGTTACATTGATCAGGTGCTGAGGCCTTATGTGGCATCACTCCCATCCTACATCAAGGACACCAAGGATGTCCTTCAAAGATTGGAGGGTATAGTTATTAATGAGGACACTACACTGGTGAGCCTAGATGTGGAGGGCTAATACACCAGTATCCTCCATCACAAAGGCCTAGAAGCCAATCTATACTTTCTCCAAACAAGGGGCCAGCACTATACCACCCATAGTAAGTTTGTGATAGAACTCCTAACATTTGTCCTGACAAGGAATTATTTCCTGTTCGACAATAAGATATATCATCAAACACATGGGACGGCCATGGGCACGAAATGTGCCCCATCCTATGCCAAATCTCTATCTGGGATGGTGGGAGGCCAAGCACGTATTCACGGAAGAATTAGAACACTTCACGTCACATGTACTTCTATGGACACGCTTCATAGTGGACGTGCTCATTCTCTGGCAAGGCACAGCAACATTACTAAAAGAGTTTGTCAATAATCTCAACTGTAATCAGTTGAATCTACATCTAACTCTGGAGCATGACAAACAATAATTATGCTTCCTGGACATAAGAATCTCAAGAGGGCTCAATAACCTCATAGAGACCACAGTCTATAGGAAACCCACAGCCACCAATAACTTGCTAGAAACCTCTAGCCACCATCCCAAAACGCTGATACAAGGTATACCTGTAGGCCAATTCCTTAGGTTAAGGAGAAACTGCAGCACCATCATAGAGTTTGAAACTCAGGCCAAAGCCATGAGCCAAAGATTTAAAGAGAGAGGCTATAGCAACAAGAGTATCAAAACAGCCTCCAAAAGCGCAAAATACTTTGAGCGAAGAGACCTACTAACCAACAAAACCTTTACATAAAATCAAAAGGTGATAAGGTTCATTGGCACTTATAATAAGCAATGGCATTTGGCCAAGAATATTTTCAAAAAACACTGGCAAAATTCTGCAAGCCGATCAGGAAATCAAAGATATCATCCCTGCCTACCCTTCTATGGTAAGCAGGCGAGCATGCAATATAAAAGACATCTTAGTCCACAGCAACTTTACCGAGTCACCACTACGCACATGCTACCACCAAAACCCCAGGGTAGTTTCTCCTGCCAACACTGCAAAGCATGCAAAAATGTCACTACAACGAAAACCTTCCATAAGTAGGACAATACTTAAATGTACCAAATAAGAAAGTTCATAAACTGCCAAAGCTTTGGAGTAATCTACCAAGGGGTGTGCAGATGTGGTAAAATCTATATCAGTAAAACGAAAAGACAATTTAAACAACATGTACTTGAACACCTAGGCACAATCAGAAACAAAACAGACACCCCGGTATCAAGGCATGTCAACAACTGCCATAATGGTGACACACATTTTATGTCATTCGGAGGCATAGATCAATACTCATTGGGCCAAAGGAAAGGGGATATTGACGTGATCCTCTTTCAAAAAGAGTCACGTTGGATCTATACCCTGCAAGCACTTTCATCTAAAGGGTTAAATGAAGGTTTCATGTTCAGTCCTTTCTTATAACTATATCCATCCTATAATTGTCATCATGATATGGTTTGGCATTTACTAGTGTCTCACCTCCTACAGTACACTTGCCAGTTAATATAAATTGCAATTCAAGTTTAGACTAACAACATCACAATAATGACACACAAACCTGACACAGTATTGTTATTATCCATTTATTCATTTGAAATTATCAGTGGTAACAGTTGAGATCCACAAGCAACAATGTGTATGGTTAACATTGTAACCACAGTACTTATTAGACACAATCCAGCACCTATTGTCAAAGCACACAGACAGGCTTTAGAGCATTACAAGCTCCTGCACTGACAACCACTAGGGGCACATGTGCAGGCTGAAGGGTTACTCTACAGTAGGTCATAACCACCAGCGCTATAAATACTCCCAAGCTCTCATGGGATCTCCCCTCCACACTGGCCATGATTAAGCACTATTAGAGAAACGTGCACGTTGGCAGAACTCCTCAGTTAGGTGCAGGCACTGAGCCCTCTGACACAGACGCTGCTATCTATGCTTAATGACAGAGCAGGCAGCGCTGAGACTCAATTCCTGCACAGTTTACACTCCTGTATTACCCGATGATCTAAGGGAGTCTCCTTTTCTAGGGATTATATATATCTATACTGACAAGCTATACAGCAGCTGTAGAGTATACTTACCTGTGCTGTTGCTCACTACCATTCACTGTTACAGCAGAGTAGCTCTAATCAGGGCTGTTAAGGTACTGTTCATGTTCTACACTTGCTGAGCTGAATTGTTTTTACACTTATACACCAACTACTCTGCACAGTAACTCCCATACAGGGATTTCCAGGTATAGCAATCAGTATACACACGTTGCTCTATATCAGAGACTATGTTTATTTCAATCTACTGATTAAGTCAATTTACAATCTTATATGGTTAAATAGCACAACCTTCAGGTCTGGGGCAGATTATACAGCAACTGCCACCATTTGTCTATACGGTGCTCTATTTTATCTATCACCTACTGCAGTTAGCAACAGGTTTTAGAAGTGCAGCACACTTTATTATAACTACATTGTGCAATCTCAGCTAGAGGTTTTAACAATATGACCTAGAGCTACAGCTGTTGTGTATCCTTGGGGCAGTAATTTACATTGTTCATTTAACCCTAAGGCAACATAGGTGCATTATCTTATCAATATTTAAATGACACTCTATTGCTAACTACAGGCTGTGCAATCAACCCACCATTAGCAGTGTCATGTCAATACTATTGCACCAATGCACTACAAGTATATAATTGGCATTTCATATAAGAATAGTACTTATAATCGCTCAATCTAGCTTTCCCCCAGGCTTCCCTAACTAAGGTGGCTGGGGGCTAGTGTACTCAAGCAACACTTCAATAACGACTACCTACCTGGGGACTATCATATCCCTTAGGTAATTAAGCGTAGTGATACAGAGTTTAATCCTATTTTAATCCCCCTTGTTTTACTATGTTTCTAATAAAGGTTAGTTTTAAATTTACACCATCATCTCAACACAGTGTATGCGTGCTCTATTGGGGTTCTTTCCTCCATTGTTTATCATTCTTATATTGCCCCATCAGCACCTTCAGCCATCATTATTAATTCACTATTGCAAGCAGTAGCTGGGGTTTCTCTATAGTTTATTAGCTCACAAAGGAGATGAAATAAGGAAAAGGAGGTCTGTGTTCTGGAAACAAGACAAAAGGGGACCAGACCTCTATGCCTGGAACCTATATTAGGCATCTAACCAGACACCGCTGAACTAAAGGGCAACCTGCATTAAGGTACCACTGAGACTTTGGGGTGATAAGTGGGTAAGAGGCAAAGAGCCGTGCAGAGAGGTACTGTGGAAGTAAGTTAACCCTTACACAGGGATAGGTGTTTATTGTTTTATATATATATATATATATATATATATATATATATATATATATATTTTTTTTATTTTATTTACTGTATTGTTCAAAGGAAAGGGCAATAAAGCCTTATTTTAATTTCACCTTTAAAACGGTCACATTGAATACTTCTGCACATATCTCTTACACATGCATTTAAGGTTTTTTTTCAGTCTATACTATTTTCTTATCTGCTTCTGCCTTTCAACTCCAATTAACATAGTTATAGTAGATGAGGTTGAAAAAAAACATTCCTCCATCAAGTTCAACCTATGCTAAATTTAGACGACATATACTTTATCCTATATCCGTACTTCCAGTATATTGATCCAAAGGAAGGCAAACAAAAAACCTCAGTGACATATCATCCTATGACATCTCATAAGGGGGAAAATAAATTCCTTCCTGACTCCAAGAATTGGCAATCAGATTTCTCCCTGGATCAATATACTTCCCATGTTTACTTATTTGGTATATCTCTGTATACCTTCCCTTTCTAAAAAGATGTCCAACTTTTTTTTATCAACTCCATTGTATCTGCCATCATAGTCACCATGGGTAATGAATTCCAAATTTTTTACTTCCCTTACTGTAACGAACCATTTCATTTGTTGCTGGTGAAATCTCCTTTCCTCCAATCTTAAGGGATGCCCCCGAGTCATTTGTACTGCCCTTGGGATTAATAGTTCTTTTGAAAGCTCCTTGTACTGTCCTCGAACATATTTGTATATAGTTTGTCCCCTCTTAGACACTTTTTTCTAATGTAAATAAATATAATTTAGCTAGCCTCCCCCAGAAGTTAGATTGTCGGTGGCCAAAATTGTACTCAATATTCAAGGTGTGGTCTTACTGTCGCGGTCGAGTTTATTCGAGCATTTGCCCGGTCTCGGCTGCGACAGTAACCTGGCGCGCGCCGGGATGTCCCGGGCGCGCGGCGAAGCCTCGGAGGAGAGGCCCGCCGATCGGGGTTTCCCCCTCTCCTCTCCGGGTCCGCCGGGTCCCCCGGAACCCCCTGCCGCCATCCCCCACATCGCGGGACACCAGGGCTCCCTCGGGGAGCCCTGGACGCGCGTGCAGGGGGCGCAGGCACCCGATGACGCGTGACCGCGCATCGGTGACGCGCGGCACGCCGAGGGGATGCCACTAGCAAGCCGGGAAATCTCCCGGCTTGCGGAACTGGCCGCACTCTAATAAAGTGTGCCGCCAGTGTACAATGCTTTATAAAGTGGCAAAATTATGTTTACTTCCCTTCCATCCATTGCCCATTTAATGCAAGGTAAGATCTTGTTTGCATTTGCAGCTACTGCATCACTTTGGGCACTATTGCTAAGCCTACTGTCTATAAGCCTTCCAAAATCCTTCTCCATAACGGATTCCAATAATATATCCCCATTTAACTTGTAAGTCACCTGTTTATTCTTGCTTCCCAAATGCATAACCTTACATTAATCTGTATTAAACCTCATCTGTCATTTCCTGTCCAAGTTTCCAGTCTCTCCAAGTCCTTCTATAGAGAAATTACATCCTGCTCTGATTCTACTATCTTACACAATTTTGTGTAATCAGCAAAGATGCAGTCCTTCTCTCCCGCTGTCCCGCTCTCCCGCTGTCCCGCTCTCCCGCTCTCCCGCTCTCCCGCTCTCCCTCTCTCCCTCTCTCCCTCTCCTCTAGTGCATGCAGTGATGGAAATATTACATCTAACGCAGACTCTAACATAAACAAAATAACATAGTAGAATACTGTATATATTTTTTATAAAAACCATTAAAACAAACTCTCAGAATATCACTCACAGATTATCCCTTCTGTTGTGCTTTGTGCTAAAAAGGGGGGTGGATTTGCAATCCTTCGGCTGTCATAGCTGGGATTTTCTCCACTCCTGGAGTGCTCGGTCTCCACGTGTCTCCACAATACAGTGAGTGCCGGTATACCGACCACTTCCTGGTTCGTGTGCTGGATCTGCCCCACGTACCGATGCAATGACCTTTTATTTTTCACATATTGCATTTTGCTCTCTGTATACTGTACCAGCATCAAGGAGGACTATTTCTTACAACAGTACTAAGAAGGATTTGGACAATCCATGAGACTTCCGTGCTCTAGGACTTCTGATTTGAGGTGGTCTTACAACACCCATTATATGCTAGTGTTTTTCTTGTGCTTAAAGAGTTGCATTTTAGGAGATTTGTTTTAATAATCACGTTTTTGTATTATACAGATTTATTGTGGATTGAGTGCTGAGGTTGTGTATTATCCTGTTAAATTTAGTAGTGTCTCCATTGGTAAATATATCCCTCAAACCTCCCTCCAAATAATTTAGTGAGAGATGCCTGTGCTGAAAAGAGCACATCTGAGAGATATGCTAATAGTTTATAGGGTATATCATTGCAGACTTGACACATTTGTTGAACAACACTTTGGTCTTGCTGAGGTTCATATGAAGACCCACATCCTTTCTTGCTTTGGCATATTCTCCAATTTGTTTGGGGGGGGGAAGAGAGGGAGAGAATGGGAGAGGGAGAGAATGGGTGTGGAGGATTTATTGTGTGTGGGAATTTAGTGTGAGGAGGGAATGAGGGGCATTTATTGTGAGGAAGGGGGGATTCAGTGTGAGGGGGAAGTAGGAATAATTAAATCCCCTTTCACTCTCCCCCTCTTTCACCTCCTCCTTTCTCACTTTCTATGGTCCCCTTCTCTCACTCAATCCTACACCCTCAATCCAACTCCCTCTTAAATCCCACCCACTTTCTCAAGTGGACATGCAAGAAGGGTTTACAGAATAGCAGTGAGTGAGAGAGTGAGACATGTGATTGGCTAGAGTGTAAGATGGGGTGAGTGAGAGAGGTGTGTGAGTGAGGAAGAGAGGGAGGGGCAGAGATAGTGTTAGAGGGGTGGGTGAGTGAGAAAGAAGGGGGCATGAGTGAAAAGAAAGGGGAGGATAGTGGGGTGTGGGAGGGGTAGAGGTAGAGGGAGAAAGATTGATAGAGGGGGAGGAAGACGGAGAGAGAGAAGCAAAGGGGGAGAGAAATACATGTAGAAGGGAGAGGATGAGAGTGGTGTGTGCAAAAGGGGAGAAAAATAAAGGGGTGAGACAGCAAATATATGGGGGAGAGCAAATAGATGGGGGTACTAACAAGGCCACCGACACAGGGACCTGTGGTCAAAACTCTAGTCCTGGGCCCTGGAAAAGCAGTTGGTTTCCCTGAATGAAACATCTTGTGTTTTCTCCTGTGACGCGTTTTTATTGAGGTTTGAAAATGCTACTGAGTTAATATACAATAGCAGTTTCTGTACTAAATCTCTATTTATCTCATCACTACTTTACCATAACCTAAATTTCACAAACTCTCTCCGTCTCTACTAGAGATTAAATTGAAGCACAACGTACATTATGGATACTTTGTAACAATACAGTGATACAAGCTCAAATTGATGTATAGGGCTGTCTCTACTAATCAGACACTCTGCTTTTAAAAACGTTTGTGGTGGCATTAGAGTAATTGAATCATTGAACAGCAGCGCAGACCTTGTGTTTTAATCACAGTTTGATACAATATGTACATGTGATCTTTAATTGTTTTCAAGTATATTTTTAATTATTGGGATTGTCTTATAAGTAAAGGGAGATTAAAAGTTAAGTTTTATCTATACCGAATACTAAAAAAACAGCTGTCTGATGAGAGCTGAAGGGGATTTTGTCTAAAACCATGTAAATTGCAAACCACAATTTCTTTGTTGTGCACCTTTATTATGGATTACTTTCCTTTCTCTCCTATTTGTAATTATTTTATACATAAGGAAATTAGTATCACTGGACAAGTCATACCAGATGGTTCAAAGGTGACTGCGGTCTTTCTTTCTTTTTATTTTTATGTTGTAACTTAAATTTTATTGATTTTCAAAACAATGCAAACATATTAGTATATTACAACATGCTGGAAAAATCATTTGGAGACAAATCATATGTAGCACTGTTTCCTCCACCCTCTGGGAGATTTACTCTGTGGCTACCGTGTGGTGCTGAGGTATACCTGTAGGTTCAGGAGAGCTGAGCTGATATGCGATGATATGGAGATCAGGACAGGCTTTTGATGTCATCTGTAGTTCTTTCCTTTGGTGTTCAATGCCTCCAGCTTCAGGGGGGCTCTGGCAGTACCAGAGACAGTTTTCTTTGAAGCACATCTTCCAAACACCACATGCACTGACTCAATCCAGGCTGGTGTATAATTAACAAAGGGCTTTATTCTTAGCCGTTACTGCATGATGGTATTACAGTGGTGCAAGGGTTCAGAGCGTTCCCACCTTTGGATGGTGCTTGACGCTGATAGTATAGGTCATCTTCCTTGGTCAGATGTTCCCTCAGCCATTAGGCTGAGGGTGGGCATGCTCATCCCACTATGGGAGAGACTCACAGCCCTTTGCTTCGTCTCTCTCCAGAGCAGGAACAGGACTGAGCTAAATTTGCCACTCCCTCCTAGGAGTAACAATAAGGGGCGGGCTCATGGTCTATACCTATATCAGATAGACTTACACAGGCCATGAGTGACCACCTTACTTATGACACTCGTAAGGGGGGGGGGGTGTCAACAAGCCCACAGATTAACCCCTTAAAGCCTGCAGCTAGCAGGACTTACATAACAGGGAGGTGAAAGATAGGAAGACAAGACAAACCATTTTACACAAAAAAAAAGCAATTTATCAGAACAAGACAAACACAAGTGGAAAAGGGGGAGGAAGGGGGACGGAGGGAGGGTTGGAACTCCAAATGCAGTTATGTAATCTCAACTTTCCCACACTTAATCCGAGGAGAACGCATCTATAGTTATCATAGAAATACTGAGGCGTTATTCTCTCCCAGGATGTCTGTCTAAGCTGCCATGGTAGCCAGACTTTTTGGAATTTATCGCCAGTGTCCTTAACCAAACTGGTTTTCTCCATCTGACACACATACCAAATTCTGTTTCTGATTTTGGACAATGAGGGAATCTCGGTTTGCTTCCATAATGCTGCAATCTTGCAAAGTGGGCAACTAATTTGTTCTCCCTTCTAGCTAGTGCCTGTGTTGGTCTATTCAATAAGAATAGCCAGAGGTCCATGGGGATGTCGAGGCCCAAAATCCTCTGTAGCCAATCCTTAATTTGTTCCCATAAGGGGGCCACACGCGGGCACAACCACAGGATATGTAGCAGGTCTGCTGACTCTCCACACTGTTTGGGATGCAAGGGAGACAAACCTGGGACACATTTAGATAGTTTAAGCGGTGTGAAATACCACCTCATAAGGACTTTATATGCATTCTCCTTCAATGTCGTGCACATCGAGCTCTTAGCTGAGGCCATCACAATCACGTCCCAATCCTCGTTCTCAAGCTCCTCACCCAGATCTGCCTCCCACTGCACCATATATTGTGGTTTTCTAGCATAATCTAGCCTAGAACAGGTCATGTTCCTGTACATTTGAGAGGTTAGTCCACTTGTGTCTGTTTTCAATACACAGAGCTTTTCGAAGTTTGTTAATGGTTGGCGGGGAGTAAAGTTATTATAATATGATCGGATCTGGAGGTATCTAAAAAGTTCCGAGTTAGGGATGTCTTTGTCTGACTTGATTTGTTCAAAAGTTTTGATGCCATTCCTTCAATTTTAATAAACCTTTCTGTTTCCAAATTGTAAAATCCTTACTAGTCAGGCCTAAAGCAAAGTCTGGATTATCGAATAAAGGGGCCATTAGTGAGTGTTTAGTAGTCAGAGAACATCTTACTCTGGTGGCCTCCCAGACTGCCAACAAGTTGGCAGTTGGTGGCAATCGGTTCATGGATGGACTTAAGGATCCTTTTAAGTGACCAAATAAGGTTAAAGTATGTAGCTCTAGAGGCACACATAGTTCTGTTTTCAGTGCCACCAACCTTTTGATACTGGGGTCTATGTGCAACTGCGAAATTTGACATAATTGTGCCACTTTGTAGTATCATAACAAACAAGATACCACCAGCCCTCCCGCCAATGTGGGTCGTTTTAAGATCTTACTCTTGATTCTCAGTCTTTTGAATTTTCAAATACATTTTGATATCAGCGCCTGCATAGAGTGAATACCCATTAGTACAATTTGTACTGATAAAGTTTGAAATAAGTATACAATCTGGGGGAGCAGGTTCATTTTAATACAGTAAATCCTGACAATCCACGAGATATTGTAGAATGACCACCTCCCGATATCTCCTTTCAGACTCCGTAACATATTGTTTGAGCACCAGATCCACTCTAGTCAATCAGTTGTCCCATACGGTAGATAAACAGTCAGTAACTTTAGAAAAATACCTTCCTTTATTTTCAGTAATGAATTCCAATATATAGTGCATGAAGAATGGTTAAAAAAAAAGACAAGAAAACAGCGCACAACGCTCATAGTGTAGTATAAATTGTGTTAAAAAAGGGGTATAAGTTCTGCGTACATCAATTAAATTCATAAAGGGAAGGAACACAAATAAAAGTTAATAAAATATAATAAAAAATAAATGAAAATATGCCAAATTTAAAACTATGCATGTGTATGGACATGTTATGAGGTTTTATTTTAAACTTATCTACGGAGCATCTTGCAGATGGTCAGTGTGTTTCTTATACATTTTTTTTAGACCTTTTCCTATGCATTGTATTATACACATGTACAGTTTTATATTTGGTATGTTTTAGTTTATTTTTTATTATATGTTGTTATTAACTTGTATTTGTGTTCCTTTCCTTTACCACCCATGATCCATGGAGTTGATCTACTAACTTTTGTCCTAGTGGACCTGAGGGAATGGGCCTGAGGAAGGGGTCTTAACCTGGAAATGTTGTGTCACAGGAGACCAGGTTTATTAATACATTTTTATACCGGGATCATTGATTGAGCAAAGCAAGGAGATAAAATAAATTGTAATTTATTCCAGGAAAAGACATACACACAATCTAACACAATTTACATGGTAAATTGAAGGGATACAAACTACCTTTGGGTCACCATGGACGTCACGTTCCATTACACTATTATTGCACATGATCACGGTCTTCTAGCCACTCAACACTTTTTGAATTTATCCACTCTTTCGGTTGCACGGAGCACTTTTATTCAAGATAATATTTTATTTTTACTCACTCATAATTATTTTTTATTTGACACACAGTTTTTTCTTCAAAAGAAAGGCACGGCAATGGGGACTTCCTTCGTCCCTTCTTATGCCAACTTGTTCATGGGTTTTTGGGAGTCTTCTCACATTTTTAGTT
The DNA here is from genome assembly GCF_040206685.1 of Ascaphus truei. Classification (NCBI taxonomy): domain Eukaryota; kingdom Metazoa; phylum Chordata; class Amphibia; order Anura; family Ascaphidae; genus Ascaphus; species Ascaphus truei. The sequence goes on along the minus strand of NC_134483.1, from coordinate 136,315,889 downwards.
GCACCAATCTTCACCGTCAACACATCGTCTTTTACAGACGCAATATTGACGATTTGATTTTTATTTGGGATGGGGATTCAGATTCACTTAACACTTTTTTTCAAACACTCAACACTAACGAAGTTAATTTAAAATTCACTATGGAAACACATACTCATCATATATATTTCTTGGACGTGACGTTCCATGTTGACCTAAACAATGTTATACAGACTAATCTCTTTAAGAAACCCAATTCAAGAAACTCCTTTCTCCACGCCAGGAGCAGTCATCCCAGGTCCCTTATACGCGGGATCCCCAAGGGGCAATTTCTTTGATACAGGAGATTATGTTCAGATGAGACACTATTTGTCAAACATTCCAGGGACCTTAGCTCAAGGTTCGAGAAGAGGGGATATTACAAGAAAGATGTAGATATAACTTTTCAACAAGCCAGTGTCCTAGATAGAAAAACATTGATTAAATATTAACAAACAAAGAAACGTGAGTTTGTCAGTCCTTTATTCATTACACAATTCAATGGTCAGATGAACCAAATTTAATCAATTGTCGATAAACATTGGAATACCTTAAAATTAGATTCGGACCTTGATATGGTCACTAAAGAAGGCCCTAAGTTTGTTTTTAAAAAGGCCAGAACATTGGCATCTTCGCTATCCCCCAGCCTTTTTTCCCTCTCCACCAGATCGTTTATCGAATATTCCTTCTGGTTTCTACACATGTGGAAGATGTACAGTGGCGGCCTGCTTTAGTCTAATGCGGCTTTCTCCGCGGGTATTTTTAAACCGCGTGCAGACGCGGGCTTTTTTTTTTTTTTTTTTCGGCGCCGCAGGCGCTTTCTTTGTTTAGCGCCATTAGCGCTGATCGGGAGATGCAGCTGGCGCGCGGCCAAGTTCGTCGGCTGAAAAAAAAAGCCCCGATCAATTGCGGGTAAGTGTTAGGTTAAAGGTGGCCGGCACAGTAGTTTGTGTAAATATGCTAAATCTATCAAACAATTTCAAACGATTTACCCCAAATTGAATTACAAAATTTCCACATTTATCAATTGCCACACAAGTTTCGTGGTATATATGACATCCTGTGGATGTAATAAAAAGTATATAAGGAGGACCATTAGGCCCCTCATAACCAGAATGGCAGAACATGCTAGACTAATAATAAAGAGAGATCTAGAACACCCGGTATCAAGACACTTTCTGCAGTGTCCCAAATTCTCTGGGATTGAATACATTGCCCCATGGGTTAGAGGGGGTGATAGACTCAACACCCTCAACAAGAGAGAGATGCATTGGATATTTACCATGGATACGTTATACCATAAGGGGTTAAACGTAGAATGGGAGCTTAAACATTTTCTCATGGATTAATATATTTAATATCTAATCGGTCACTTTTTCAATATCTGTTCATTACCTTTAGTGATAGACTAGATCCAGTCGTCCCACGCAATTTACATATATATACTTTTATATGTGTTACATCTATTCATATATCTTTGAATCTTGGTGTTTATGATAATGTTATATATTCATTTGATTTCTGGACCTAGGGTATACCTTATAGTGTTTTTAATATTCTTTGATTAAATAGTGTTTTTATTATTTTTCATTGTTGTACTTGCAGTACAAACGTGATTTTAAATGTGTTTTTGCCCATGTATTAGTGTGTTAGTCCCTTTTTGATTACCCATTAATCTACTCATCCTGTTCATGATTGGTAGATGGAGCTAAATCATCATGCTATACACCTGAGGTAATCAAGTAATATCCTTTTATATATGAGCTGTTGTATGTCCTAACAGACCACTCTTTGATAAAGCGCCTTGTGCGCGAAACATGCCAGAGCGTCTTTAGGAACTCTGCCCTATGTTCTTTTATCAATAAATCATTCTAAAAAAGACCCTCGTGTCCTGTGATGTGCTGGTGGGCTGTGCTCCGGTTTTTTCTATTACTCGAGACTATTACTCCTTACCTGGCTGCACGCCGCTGGTGATACCCTGTTGCAAGCTTTCATTTGGATATCAACTGCGACCTCCTCCCTGCTATACACAGCAACCCATTCCGGTGAAAGAGGCAGGCGGTTACTTATCATTGACGAGCTGCACTGGGGCTGCGTCTGTCCAGTGACGGAGTCCAGTGACGGAGTCTTCGGTTTGGGGGCCCGTTCACCCCCCTTTACCATACAAAGGGATTTGCCCTGGTTGTGGCTACTGAGCTCCATCGCGGGGATTCCCCTATTTCCTGATGCCGCGCTGCCCGTCACCGGAGGCTGCTGGTGGAGGAGACGCTGGCTCCCAGTGATTGCACAAGATTTATAATCATCTTTTCCACTTCACCTACCTGTGAGTAATTTACTACGACGCGATCCTGCTGAATATGGCAGCCAGTCGGTAGCAAGCCTTTCATTTACTATCTTTGTTTACTCACTACCTTCTTATACATTATCCTTATTGGCAATTGCTCACAGGCTGACACACATGGTGTGTCTATTACAATATTTAGAGATACTTATATACAGCGTATCCCCAGTCACACACCACTACAATCATTTTTTTGGAGCACTGGATTGTTTGGACTGCTCTGTGGTCTGAATTTCTATACTTGTTCCTTTTGCACCCTGCATTCGGTTAATTACAGTTTTGGAGTGCTGTATATCCCTTTTGTTAATTCTGATTTAGATTGGTTAATTTTGAACCCAGAGATTCTATTAAATGTACCTAATAGATTGAATAGGTTGGGCAGAGATGTGTGGGGCCTCGACATCAGCAACATGACGTCGTCCTAATACAGAGCTACTTTATGCAATTGGTTGTTAAATTGGATTCCGGATATATCTGGGTTCTTCATCTGCGCTGCCAGCGGCTCCATGCATAGGGCAAACAACAAGGGTGACAATGGGCAACCCTGTCTAGTACCACTTTTAATTTGGAAGAGATCAGAAGGGAATCCCTGATGTGTTACTTTAGCGGCTGGATTAGAATACAGTGCCGTGATTGCCTTTAAAAGTCTGTCCCCAAACCCAAATGCCCCAAGCGTGGCTTTCAAATACGGCCAATCTATCCTATCAAAGGCTTTTTCGCATCCAGACTTCAGTTCATTATCTGTATCTTTTTTGTATTGGCTACTTCAATCAAATCAATAATTCATCTGATGTTATCTTCTGCCTGCCTATCTTTAAGAAATCCTACCTGATCTGGGTGGACCAGTCAAGCAAGATATGACACAGTCAGTAATTTGGGGTATATTTTAAATTCCGAGTTGATCAACGAGATTGGTCTGTAGTTCTTACAATTTGTTGGGTCTTTCCCTTGCTTAAAGATTAAAGAAATAGATGCCTGTAGCATGAGTTCCAGGAATGAAGCACCCCTCAGCACCGCGTTGTACATGCGTACCAAATGAGGGGCAAGAAGTTTGGCAAATGTTTGGTAATAAAGATTTGAAAAGCTGTCCGGGCCTGGGGCTTTAGAAGGCTTCAAGTGTTTAATTACCTGAAGAATGACATACTGAGGTGCCCTGGGCACCTAACTAACCTGGTGCCCACAGTAGCCAACCCACCCTGAAGTTTGTGACTTGCTGCCCACAGTGTGTACAGTGTAGTTGGTGCACTTGTTGTAGTAACTGCCCAGGTGCTCCAGAACCCAGGTACTGCTGAACGGTAACAGGGATCCGCTGATCCAGCGACGTAGTCCACGATGGTGTCCGCCTCTACATGGGGTGGACTCTTTCTGAAGTGTCCTACCATGAAAAGAGCCTCTATACTTGTGCGGTGATTTGTCCCAGACCACGGGATGCGAGTTCTGTGCAGCATCCTGGCTGTTTCCCTGGCACTGACACAAGGCGTAATGATCCATGTCTATGAGCTGGTCCCTGAAGCAACCACAATCTAGTTGTGGCTCAGGGCCGACATGGAGCCTAAGGGGAGTATATTAGGCCTAATCTCAGAGCCACTCGCTCTGAGACACTATCTACTTTGTTCAGCTCTTTCCCCAGACTGGTGTGGCTCGCATCGCGCCAAATGTAACGACTCTCTGGAGCAGGGGATTGTTGCAGCCCTATTGGCTGTTGTGTAGCACCTGATTTAGCAGCCCCAGGGGCTGGTGGGGATTGTAGTTCCCCCTGCAGAGCTTCCCATATAATGGCCACCACTCGCGCTATCCAATGCGCATGCGCACCTGCTTCGGAGTCTCTCTGCGCATATGCGCGCAACCAAACATGGCGACTTCCTGCAAAGGGAGCTGCCGCGGATCTCTGGTGACCCGGTCGCCTCTCCCTAAATGCCTGAAGGCTCCTGCACTTTCCCCCATCTGCCGAACACACTCACGCACCTCCGCAGCCATACCGGGAGGTAGGGAACCATGGGGGAGCCAAAGGGAACCTGCCTACATAAGTATTTTGGGTAACTTGAATCACTAAAATGTGCCTCTTGCAGGAGAACAATGTCTGCATTTTTCCTCTTGTAATCTGTCAGAGCTAAGCACCTCTTGGCCGGACTGTTAAGGTAATTAACGTTATGTGAAAATATTTTTATACACATTTGAAAACTTGAGTACTTTTGCTTACCATTGCTGCCTTACCCCTAGGACTGCTACGCAAATTCGTATCCTTCATCCTTACCCAAGAGACCTTCGGGCATGGTTGTGGGGGGTAAGGAAGACCAAACAGTGGGAAAGAGTGGGGTAACATTAAAACACTGACTGAGTATTTGGTATGGTCAAACTTGACCTAGACTCGACTGCCCTTGGTTGGAAAAGGTCCACCGGACTCTTTTGGGGAAGAGTCCAGGGCTCTGAGTGTTGGAGGCACCCAGAGTACCAATGGTCTTGGTTGGTGTAATGGCCAGAGCCCATCTCACAATGGAATTGGAGCATGAGAACAGCCTAGGCAGAAAAGCTCCCGCTCCTAGCCTATCAAAATAATGCTAACAAACTATAACAGTTAAAATAGCAAGCAAACACTTTCTGAACAAGTGATATCTCATCAGGAAAACAGTTCCTATGAATATTTTGCAGACTATGCCTACATACCAGACCTATCCCCTCCCCTGCATTGTTAGTCTCTTATACTGTATTGTCTGGTTTAGGGGCCGCAACCTCTGAGTCTCAGCATCACTATATGAGTTGTAGGGATGGTGAACTGATGTACTGACTAGCTGTAAATTTTGTTAATTTATACAATGATACAGAATCCTAGAATCTGACCTCACCTAACTAGGAACTATCTCTTTCCTTGATTATTTCCAATCGTGTCCTATTAACCCAATACAGATAACATATTAAACTATATTGTAGTGCCAAACTTGACTAACTGTGTGGTGTGAGCAAACCCAAAACTGAATCCTAATAACAAAATGACCTGCGACACGTATCCCAAATCCTCCTTTACCCTATCACCCTTCCCCACAGCAATCTGGAGCTTAGTTATGCAATTTTAAAGGTTTGTCTCTAAGGCCTACCTCCCTTCACGTAACCCTGGACCTCATTCCTGTAATTGTCCTGACACAGATCCTGGTATACCTCCATGCCCTCCTGTCCCTCCTTCCTTCACGCAGTAACCTACATTTCTCCAACCTGCTGGCCCCAAACTCCACGTCCTTCCCCATCCTCCTGTTATCCTTAACGTCTCTGCCTTCCACTGTTCCGTGTCCATGCTACCTGCCTTGCCGCTTAGTCCCTCAGGCGGCCCTTGATCACATTCTGCAGGTCGGTCTGGTCTCCCCATGCCCAGAGCAGAATTTGCGTACCACTACAAGCCACCAAGCCACTGCTGCTGCTTTCTTCCTGCTCCCAGGGCCGGGTACCTGTTCTTGTTGCATCTTACATAAAGGCCTCCATGCCCGGAACGATTTCCCGCCTCCAAGTTGGCGCTCGCCCGCACCCTCTTCCACCGCTACCTGTACAGGCTCCAAGGTGCAGGACCCCGCCCCAGCCGGGCACTCTTTTGTTTCAGCGGTAATACTCCTTCTCTTTTGGTGGCTGATTCCCTTTCATGCGATTTTTCCTAAATTTCACTTGGGCGTTGTTCGTTCCCTGTCCGGTCCACTGACAAAGCCCCGAACTCAGCATACTGTACACTAAGCATTTGCCGTAGCTGAGAGGGAAGACCCGGACTGAAGTCCAAGATAAGGAACGTTCATTGGTGTGATCTGTGGGAAATGAGTGGTGTTGACTTTAAAGCTTTATTGGGAATACGTAACTGCAACTTAGTCCTCTCGGGGCCTTAATTGGCAACGATTTCGTCTCTCCCACGTGAATCTCTCCACACTTCCCATCAAGATGTCTCTAGAGAAGGCACTTAGGTGAAAACATTTTTTACTCTCAGTTTTTTTTAAAAAAAACTCTTCACCTTCATCCAGGGCTTTCATGGCAAAGGTCCTTCCACTTTTTTTTTTTTTTAAACTTTTATTTTTTTTATTGTTTTTTCCAAACTTCCAAGGAGAAAACAAAATCACTTTTAATTACTGATAGACCGAATGGGAAGGTGCACCGATACCGGACTCCATTATATCTGAGCACTTTTATTATGGGGTGTACTTTGCGATGCTTATCCAACGTGGTTGGGTAGAGGTCTTGGGACTAGGAGATTTACACCTTCGAACATGTTGGTAGGGGAATTCCTAGTGATCTGGAATAGGGCTCCTTTAATTCTGAAATAGTGGAAGCACATTATTACATCTCGAGGAGACTCCTATGCCTGTGGTCTTGCTCGCAATACCCTGTTGCAGCGATCAAGTTGCAGTTCGGCCTCTGTAACGGATCGGGGGACCCGCGGTTCCCAGCGTGTCCCCGTCACCCCAGGTCCCACAGTGGCTAGCTGTTCCGCTCCCCTACATCCCCAATCTCTATCTCCCTCCCTGAGCCATTCCTCCACGGCACGGATAGCACGCCCTGGCTCACGCTCTGCGCACGCTCGCGGTCCCCTCACCAAGCGCGCGCTCCAGATCGCGGGTTCCCTATCGAGGTACACACGCCCCTCGGCGTGCCTCCGTCATCCCTGCCTTTTCCCTACCTGGGTCCTCTGCTCCTCCTTCCCCTCCATATCCTGTTCCGAGCACCTCCTCCACTGTACTTTCCCCACACTCTGGTGCACGCACGGTGTGCGCGCATAACAGTGTTACAGAAGGCGCGCGCACTCGCTCTAGTTACCTGCCGCCCCCACGCTCTGGCTGCGCCCCCCGTCGGTTGCAGGCAATAACTCTCTATTACCTCCCTGTCTCCTCCCCTGCGCTCACTGACCTATCCCTGCAAGTACCCACTCAAACATATGCTCCTCCCTTCATCCCTATTGGCCCTTCTTCCCATATAACCCCACTCTGTCCTCTCAGTCATTGCTCTGCATAGCTTTCCTGTAGCTCCTGTGTGTGCAATGTCTATACCTAGCTCCCTTGTCTGTTTCAGCCCTGGTTCCTGTCCCTACCCCTGTTTGGATTCCTTTGGCTTGAATTTGGACTTGACTATGCTGCCTTCTCCTGCCCTTGAACCCTGGCTTTCGGACATCACTACGCTGCTCTTTCCAATCCCTGAACTCTGGCACTTGGACATTACACTCCGACCTCTGGCACCCCGGACTCAGCAAGTATTACGTTAACCCTTACTCACCAGGCCCGGCAACGCTACTACCACACTCCGGGCACGCCCTCACTGCGGTGGGTGCATGTTATACCCTTACCCACCTCAGTACTGGGGACTGGCAAGGTCTGTGGGCATACAGGCGTTACAGCCTTATACTTGTCAGGGAGCACTGAGGTCAGCCATCTTCCAATGAAATCCTCCACATCCGTAATCATTTCAGGAATACCCCTTGTCCTAACGTTTTTTCTCCGATCTCAATATTCAGCGTCTTCCTGTCTGTCTGACATGCCTGCTACAGTAGTTGCGACTTAAGGTAGGTGGTGGTTATCTAATTTTTATGAACTGCTTTTATTGTAGCTTCCATCTTCCTCTCTAGTTTGTCAGTCTGGTCACCTATGAGGTTAATGTTCTTTTGGAGCTCATGTATTTCTGATTGAAAAAATGACTTCAAATCCCCAAAAAAGCTTATTTAAGTCGCTCTTTGGATCGCTTCTGGTGACTACGTCCCTTTCTCCACTTGCACTCCTCTCTCTCTCGATTCCTCCTCCGAGTCGGAGCCATGACTTGAGGTCGGCGCCCTGGCCTTTACCGCCCACGCCATTTCAGTGGAGGAGAAATAATTCTTTCGATCCAGCAATTTCTGTCTCTTCTGAGATCTGATTGTCATCCTTGGACAACCAGGAGTTCGATTCAGTGTATTGATTGTGAATTTCACTACTTTAAATCATGTTTCAAGGTTTATTGATGCTGGGCATTGGCGAAGCTTTTAATTTAAGCTGTCATACTCGCCGCTGCAGCGCATGCGCCTCTGGGCCAGGGTGTGATAAGGTAATGTAAAGCCTTTTTGTCAGTAATATAAAGACTTGGGTGTAGTGCCTGTACCTTTAAGATGGAGATTGATATCTTACAACTGGACTCTCTTCTTCTCTCACTCCTCAGAGCTGCCTTCTCAGGGACCACACAGCCTGGACCCGACTGCACTGCCAGCTGGGATGTTTGTAAGATGCTCTCCCCCACTCCCTCTCATTCGGAGCTCTCTCAGGCTGCCACCATGGATGCAGCAGATGCAGGGGACTCCGCGGCTCCCTCCCCTGCTGCAACTCCAGCTCTGCCACGTGGGGTAAAAGGTTTCTTGGTCCCACCGCAGCCCATGCAGAGCCCCAAACAAAGCCCCCAGGGATGAAGGGGAGCGAAATCACCTGCCCCTGCGTCGCTGATGTGGAAGGGCCAGGGAGAGGATAGGATTGCTGCCCCAGGTCTTTTATTGCTGCTTTCACCCCTCCCTAATGGCCGACAATGGCCATCTTGCGATGGACTCCCCACAGTCAGCCGACGGGCCTGATCACTCAGCCTTAGGTCCGGAAGAGAGTAAAATGTGTACCCAGAGGCCTCCATGCTAAGACCGCTGCTCCGATATATATTTTTTTATTATTGATTTTATTTTATTGTTCCCGGGGGGAGGAAGGAAACTGCGAGGGGAGGAAGGCACGTGGCCCACCACAATGGTGACGCTGATACTGTTCCCCCGTCTTACCTCCCAGTTATGGAATACTGCTGCAGGGGGAATTCTCTGATCATCAACCGGGGGAGGGGGGGTTCTGCCGTCCACCCCACTTGACTTGGCTCCTTAGCTAACTGCCGCCAGCCCGCTGCAGCCCGTTGAACTCTTCTAATGCCGAGTTCAGGGTGCCAGAGACAGGAGGTGGAGGGCGTGCGTTCGAGTGTGCGCGCATCAGTCTGCTGGGCGATGTGTGCACATCATCCCCAGTAGACCTTTTCCAGCTTTCAGGAGGTGGGGCAGCAAACAGCAGCTTAGGGATTGGTGTTGCTGTGTTGAAATCATTTTCAAAAATGATTTCATTGGCTGCCGAAGATCCAGTGACGCTGCTGCAGCTTCAAAAAACATCTTGGGTTGTTTATTGAAACTGTAGCAAGCGTCAACTCTGTACTTCGACGACAGGGTAGCTTCTACCCTGACAACTGCTATTCAGTTTAAACAGTTTGTATAGAACGTCCGCCCGCACGTAAGCACGCCCCCCGTCCGAAGCAGTCACCCTGAACGAGGCCTAAGTATACCTCGCGATCCCAGCAGCCATTTTAGAGTTTGGGATTGAGGGAAGCAGGATGTCCGGTGGCCGGTGGTCCAACAAAGCTCATAAAAGTGCCCCCAATATTGTCTGCGGAGTCAAGTAAACCCACTTGGATGATTAGTTGTATGTGGAGTTTATTAGGCTTTTCTAAGCTTTTCTAAACTTTTTTCCACTTTTTCTGGATGGAGCTAACCTATGACTTTCCCGCTCGACGTCCAGGCAAAGCCCCCAGATTGCGGTGATTCTTTCTGATGGTGATTTAAAACATTTTCATTAGCAGATCTAGAACAGATCAATTGGACAGGGGTAAGGGGTTGCAGCTGTTTGCTCTACCAGGAAATTATATTTGTCCCATTTTATCTGAACAAAATTGTTTTTAGAGTTAGACCTCACTCCTCAGATTCCTTATAGGTTCATGAAAAAAGGAGGTTCTTCACTTCATCTTCATCTTCACTTTGTTAGTATTTGCAGGACCTATTTAAAGGAATTGCAAATAGTACATACAGTAAACAGGTTTGTTCACACACAAGCTGGACTATGCTTAGACTGTCCTTACAATATTTCCCCCAGTTCTTAGTTAGTATAGTCAAATTTATGTTTAAATATAGTAGATAGTCATTAAGAAACTTATGTCCTTTGAGCATTGTAGGCAGAATTTAAATAGAGCTGGTTTACATTTTGTTTGTAATTTGGTGATGTAGAGCCAGGTACACTGAGTTTAAGTTATGCGTTAGTGGTTGGTTGAGGAGGGAAGATGAACATCCTTCATCTTGCATACACCATACCCATATTTTTCAGCATGTAGGGCGATAACAATATTCATTTCTTATGGAGTTTCTACCTCTCGCAAAATGTATTGCCTAAAGTGAGAAATATGGTATGCAAACTAACCGGGAGGGCAAACATTGGCAAAAAAACAAAATGTTGTGAAAATGTGAACATTTCTAAATGTGACCTTTCATTATTCTCCACATCCTGTAAGTTCTTATGTTTCTCACACAAAGGATTTTCACATATTCATACTCGCTTTTTTATTGGAAGTTGAAAACAGATTGAACTAACAGTCTGTCTGGCTATGTATTTATGTATAATGGAAAAGTTAGAGACAATCTACAGAAATTGCCAAATAATATGTGTAATTTGACACAGCGAAAATTACGGTTTTTATCTTGAACAGCTCTGTAGACAGTAAAATTCGTTCAGCAGCACCAAAATGTGCAAACACTTTCATTATTAAAAGTGTTTGTACCTTGTGGTGAAGGGAGACTTGACTATTTCAAGTTATTAATGGAAAGTTCACTTGTACGCTGGTTGGAAGTAAGAAACTGGGTAATATGGCTCAATGACCTCCTTATATTTTATACTTTTCTCTTACCGGGGGAAAACCAAATGCTTAAAAGTTAGAAGATGCAAATGTGAAGGCGAATCAAAGACACCTTCAATCCTTTGTGTTACAATCTATAAATGAACCCCTTGATAATCTTCAGATACTGTATTCTTCCCGCCAATTGATTTCATCGCATTTAAAATCCATATAAATAGTTTATAAATATCAAATGAAGGTCCCAAAGAGGATTGAAATGTTGATTAAATAAAACATTGTTATTCCTTTACCACCCACATCTGTTAGTGCCTGTAATAATTTCCCAGTTCGATATACTGTATGTATCATGAATTCATTCTTCAAGATGAATCCAAATAGAAAATGAACATGGAATGGACCCAGTGGAATAAAAAATGAAATTGACTATATCCTAGCTAACATGAAACATGATTGAAGACTGCAGAGTCCTTAACCGTTTTGACACAAGATGTGATCACCTATTGGTTTGCTGCAGGTTATTGCAAAGATGGAAAGAAAACATTTCATTAAAAAGAAGTCAAAAACAAGCAATATCAAGACACTCAAAAGTAACAGGAGAATTTCCACCAGAGCTCAAAAACCACTTCAGTGTGCTCAAGATGCATGGGGATACTTTATAAAACAATTCTCTAAAACTTATGAAAATTGTAGTTAAACGTACAGAGAAACTTGATGAATTGCTAGTGAAAAACAGGACAAGAAAATATCAGAGTAAATAAAAGCAGTTACTGAGAAAAAAACAGGAAATTACAAACCCCATAATCTAGAACAAATATTGAATATACAGAGCTGTGCAAGACAATCTTAAAGCATATAACGGAATATGTAAGATAATTTAACTGGATATGGTGAGCAAGGCCATTGAAGAAAACAACAATGTCAAGAAGGTGAATGTAAGAGATGTGTGCAGATGTACACTAATAGAGACAAATTTGGGTGAAATTAAAACATGGCTTTATTGAGTCTGTTCCTTTAAACTCTGTACAGCATGTAAAAACAAAACAACACCTACTCCACTTTGGAGACTAAATAGACAAAACATGCCAACTATCTTTGACTAGATGGTTAGGCCAGTTCCCAGTCCAAAAACATATAATATATTTATCCGGAAGCAATATATAAGAAAGTCTTATCTAGCGGTGCTGGTACAGCATCTCCGATTCCTCCAGATGCAGGCGTTGCAGTACAGCCGCTCCAAGGATGATAAGTCTGTTCTTGGTGTGTCTTGTTGTCAGCACAGCCTTTGTGCTCAAGACATCATCTTCTCTTTATGTCAGTCCACTTGTGTGCTAAGGAGTCTCTCACAGGAGGCTTTTTTACAGCTCTGATTAGCCAGGTGGAGACTGGTTAATTGTCTACTGCAATTAACCAGCTCCCTACTGGATTACTCAGAGCTCTGGGGCAGCTTTATTTAAACAGGGATAAGTTCCAGTTACATTGAAGAAGCAATTTATGGCCAGAAAGAAGCAAATCCTTGATCTCAGACAAGAGGATGGATCAATATCAAAAGACTGTGCACTTATCATAAAGAGTATTGAAGACTTCTACAACAACTTCTGCAAGAACACAGATAAAGAGGGGCAAAATCAAAGAGATGAAGCAAG